>NW_023270265.1:11185527-11365731 GCF_011800145.1 Mirounga leonina | reverse complement strand
TTAGATACCACTCATTAAAATAATTTCTTAAAAATGATTTGAAAGATTCAGTAAAAAAAAAAAAAAAAAGACACAAATAAAAAAAAAAAAAAAAAAAAAAAAAGGAGAGAGAGAGAGAGAATATAAAATATTTTCTCTGGCTAGACAGGATTTATGGTAGAAGTCAGTAGCAAAATGACAATTGAAATTTCCTTGATGTTTGGAAATTAAGCAGTACACTTCTAAATAATCACTAGATAAAAGAAGACATGAAAATGGAAATTGGAATAAAAACAAATCGGGGTGCCTGGGTGGCTGAGTCAGTTAAGCATCTGACTCTTGATTTCTGCTGGGGTCATAATCTCATGGTTGTGAAATAGAGCCCCATGTCAGGCTCAGTGGGGAATCTGCTTGGGATTCTCGCCTTCTCCCTCTGCCCCTCCCTCACCCCAAAAACTAAGAAAGAAAATAAACCCCGAAAATCATGACCTGAATGAAAATAGAAATATTATGTATTTAAATTTGTGATACATGACTAGAGCTGTGATTGTAAGTACATTTATAACCTAAAAATGCAGAATATAGGGTAAGGCCCTTATTGCAAGAAGTTCAAAAGAAATGATCAAGTTAAACCCAAAGAAAGTAGAAGGAGGATACAGTGAGGATTAGAACAAACGTGCTAGAATCAAAAATAAATCCAGTATCCAGAGATTAAGCACAGGCAAAGCTATTTGAAAAGACATAATTGATAAATGTCTAGAGGCAATGAACACAACAGACAAGTACGGATGCCATGAATGACTCCACTGTTAGAAATGAAAGCTGTCCCAACAACATCCATAGTCAACTTTTGTTTTTAATTTATTTTTTAAGATTTTATTTATTTGATAGAGAGAGAGAGACAGAGCACAAGCAGGGGGAGCGGCAGGCAGAGGGAGAAGCAGGCTTCCCGCCGAGCAAGGAGCCTGATGTGGGACTCGATCCCAAGACCCTGGGATCATGACCTGAGCCGAAGGCAGATGCTTAACTGACTGAGACCCATGCATCCCCCATAGTCACTTTTAAAAGGTAATAAGAGGGCACTCTGAACCATTTTTTGCCAATAATTTTGAAAATTTTGGTGAGAAAAGGTCCTAGAGAATACAATTTAACCAAACATGACACGAAGAGCATAAATAATCTGCCTAAAAGAAATGTAATTAAAGAAATTAAATCTCCAGGAGATGCACTTCCCACCAAAAATAACACAACCACCACACTGCAGGCTGACAAGCTTTGATCAGTGAAATCCAGCACATATCTATGAAAGCAATGACCCAGATGTTAAACAAAGTTGTCTAGGTAATAGAATAAGAGGGATTCCTTCCCAACTCATTTTATGAGGTCAGTATCACTTGATATCAAAAGCTGACAAGGAGTTTGCAAGGAAGGGCAACCGCTTGAGGTACATAGATGCAAATTCTTAAACATTCATTATTAAACCAAATCCAGGGTTACAGAAAAGCAAATGTACTCTTTTAACGAAGTCGGGATTTTTATTCCAAGACTTAAAGTTAATTTAATATTTGAAATCACTCACTATAATTTATCACATTAATAAAGGACAGAAAGCATGTGATCACATTTAAAAGATCAGTTAAGGTAGGAAAAAGATTTAATTAGTAAATTATAAAATACACACGCTCATGAGTGCACACACACACACACACACATTCTACTCATCAATTCTTTATTTCCTGTGTGGACTTTTAAAGTTTTAGCAAAAAGAAAATCTGGATCCCGAAATTTGGATCCACTCGCCAGAATGGAGTAGATGATGTTGGGGACGGTGTATTTAGCTAAACTTTTGGAAAAACTGCTACTTTTGGTAGGACGAAAAAGATAATTCCAAGTGAAACTATGCCTGTTTCCCCAGATGGAGCCCAGGAAAGTGATCAAATCCAGAACAGAAATGGCTGCAGGCATGTCGGCGCAGGCGGCCCTGAAAGAGCCTCAGAGTTTTCCTAGCATAGGAAACTTCCAGTGAAGGAAAACATCCCTCTGCACCAGGAGTCACATGACCGCGGTCAAAGGCCAGTTTTTCAAAGCCAAAGTGGTCTGGCCGCGGCCACCATATCTCCTGTACCATAAAGGGCAACACAGGCAGCTGAGGGAGAGCTGCACGGTAAGGACGGGAAATCAGAAACCGTAGTCCTTTGTGTGGACTGACAACTAAAAACCAAGTGCAGTCCCTAAGTCTGAGTATATGCCACACAGCGGATGATTAACCTCAACAAAATCCCACCCTAAGATCTTGACATATGCAAAACTTTGGAAACCTAGACAGAACTTTGAGCAAGGGTGGTGGGTAT
The DNA here is from genome assembly GCF_011800145.1 of Mirounga leonina. NCBI lineage: Eukaryota > Metazoa > Chordata > Mammalia > Carnivora > Phocidae > Mirounga > Mirounga leonina. Next base: position 11,363,401 of record NW_023270265.1, on the reverse strand, counting down.
CCCTGAATTGACTGTTATGTTTTCAACTCCAAGCTACTGATGCATCATGTCTCGTTAGAGAAAAAAGAATTAAAAGGAAAGCCGTACATTTCATCCACCTAAGTTGGTGAACTGCTAAGTGAGCATTCTGGGACCAAGAATTTTCATACGATAAGGGGCCCGAGTTATGGAGCAGCTGGGAATCCCCAGAGAACTGCAGTCTGCAGTCGTAATCTGACCTCCTAGATCAAAGGATAGTCAAGGCAAGGAACAGGGATACTGCTTGGGCACAGAGAAGGGCTAGAGTCTGGGGTCCTGGGACACAGAAGTGCTGGTAGCATCATATAACATGGACTCTGAGAACTGGCTCACTTTCATTCATGGGAAAGATATAGAGGATTTGTTTCATTTGACTTCTCAAGTGTGTTGCCAGCTAGCCTACCAATAGGAATGGCCCAGTGGTCTGTTGATCCCTGAGTTTGGCTCATACAGAGAACTGCTCCCCTACTGGGGCTCAGGTGCCACGTCCCCATCACTCGCCTTCAGCAACATCTGTCCTTCAGTCCAGCACCTGCAAGGGCTCTTCCACCAACCTGGGAACTTGGCAGGTTTCCTCTTAGGGGTACACCAAGTTATTAAAAGTTGATCCCAGCAAATGAGATTCAGCAGGAGAGGTAAGTACCCTGGCACAGATTCTCACCCTTACTCCGCTTTTAAATAGCTGGGTGACCTTGGGCAATGCCATTTGATTTCCTCAAATCTAATCTGCGAAATGGGCACATGGCCTCCACACCACTGATGGCAGGATAGCCCACTGAGACCTTCTAATGTAGCTTGGCACCTCTTTTTATATCATTAATTATCATAATACGGAAGTCAGTATTTGTCATCCTGAAATAAGAATGGCCCATATGTTGGGATTTAAACATAGAATAAAGTTTGCATGTCTCGCTCCCCTCTTCCCTCCAAATCCATCCCCTCTGGGCTGACATATTTTTTGTTTGCTCTGAACTTGGAAATAGAATGTTTGTGGCTCTGAGACTCCTCTTGTTTCCTTCTTTTAAGGGAACAGTGTAACGTACATTTCTATTTTGGACGGAGACCTTCTGTTTTGAAAGTTTTGGGGAGAGAAAGGCCTGCGGCCCTTTGTCAGTACAGCATATGTCTGTGTGAAGCAGAATTAACTTTCTGAGAAAGAGAACGCATTTGTCTTCACCCTCTTAAGGAGCTATCACCGAGGACCAATGGTGGTTTCAGGAATCTTAGGGAAGCGGCTTCTGGGGATGAGTAATGAAGAGGTGTGGGGAGAATCCAGGTTGAGGTTTCTTTGAAGGGGGTCTGGGGTGTGAAGTGGGAATTGGTGCAATTTCTAGAGGCTGCCCCACAGCATGCTCACGAGTGAAGGTAGCTACGAAGCTGATGGGCTCCCGTGTCCCGAATGCCGGACACGCAAAAGATGGGCAGATGGCTTCCACTGTCGAAAACTGTGCCACCGTCCTGACAGGTCCACATTACCTAAAAAAAGGAGTTTCTCTGGAAATTATGAGAAGGAATCATGTTTTAACTCTTTGGATTCTGGTGTCTGTGATTATCCTTGCACAGAGGGTACAGTGGTAAGTGCATTAGGATCAGGGCCTGAGAACCATGGCTGGGGGCTTTGGGTACACAACCCATCTTAACTGAGCTGCTTTTCTTGTTCTGCGTAATAGGAATGGTCATAAATAATAATAACAAGTTGCTGTGCAGATTCAATACGGGAAGCATATAGCATACCCTTCGAAAGCAGAAGGTACAGAATACTTGGAAAAGATGTTGGCTATTTTTATTATGAAAATAAGATGGGCATCCTCTGAGAAATCCTCTCGCTACCCAACTGAGAACATCATTGCTGATTGTCATTTCTGATCCATCTAAGTAGGATAACCATTCTCTTCTCTCCCACTGGTTTTATTAATCAACCAATCACAGGTCAGGAAATACAATCTCTCTATCCTTTCTCTGGTAACTGTGGTTAGCTTGCTGAGTGCAGCTGTGTCATGTGGTGTCTGCACAAAGTAGACAGCAATGTAAGTTTCATTTATGGTCACACACACACACACACACACAGATCTATGAGGCTCGGGAAACAGCAACACTGAGAGCTCAAATACAGAGTTGGAACTCCCCTTAGCTGGAAATGACCTCAAAAGAAGCCGGTATCTGCTTGCAGATTACAGTTCTTCTACATCATCCTTGACAAGTCTATTCCTTCCCTATGTTAAGTCATCTGCTGAAACAGACTACGCCAGGGACTGGCCCACTCTCTGAGAGCTCCCATGGTCCAGTCATTTCCTATTAGTATCAAATGAAACTTGACTCCTGAAGTTCTCACTCTCATCCCAGCCCCGGGTTCCCTGAAGGACGAGAGTGACCCTTCTTCCCCATTCTGGTGCCTCAGTGATTTCTTGGTGGCACTGTGCTTGCTGTGTCTTTCCTTCATCAGGGCCTTTCTCGGTCCCCTTCCCCATCCTGTCTGGCCCCCTGAATTGGCCCAGTCTGTGACAAACAGAAGTAAGCGGTGGGGATTTGACATCAGACAGAATCCATGAACTCAGATTTCTGATTTGTGAAACGGGGTTGAGAGTTACCACCTCACATGTCGGCATATTGTGGGAAAATGCAGCAAACTCGTGCCTTTCTTTGCCTCCTCCCTTGTCTGAACCCATATGATTTAACCAGAAATGTATTATTAACTGAACTATGGAGGAATGACTGGTGGAAATCCAGGAGTTAGCTATTCTTCCATAGTTAAGGATGAAGCCCAAAATTAAGAAAATAAGAGAGAAAGGGAGATCTGTTGTATTGCATTCATTTTTTCAAAATCTGTTGCATAATTACATTGCCTCAAAGCTATATAATTAGAGCTTATAATTCTTATCCCATTATAGTAGCTTTGAGCTTTAGTGAATTTTAAATTTGAGTAATATTTATATGGCCTATTATGTTTATAAAAATAAGAAAAAAATAAAAATACACTAAAGCTGCAGTTTAAGTAATGATTGTTTTTATTGATCTCCCCTTTCCCCACCCTTGGATACAAGATAAGGCAGGATCTCATGGTTGAGGATGCTCTCCATAATTTGGCCATATGGTTCCTTTCTTCGGAAAGTCACAAAAAACAAGGCCTTAGCAAATGATTTGAAATTTAATTTGTTTTGTTTTGTTTTGTTGTTTTGTTTTGTTTTGAGAGAGAGTGGCAGGGAGGGGTAAAGGGAGAGAGAGAATCTTAAGCAGGCTCCATGCTGATGCAGGGTTCATTCTCACCACCCTGAGATCATGACCCGAGCCGAAATCAAGAGTCAGACACCTAACCAACCGCAATTGGTACCCAATTTCAGGTGCCCCTGAAATTTAATTTTTAAAACAAACATTACTGAGGGTCTATCAAGCTCCAAACACAATGATGATTGTGCTGGATTCTTTCTTTTCTTCCTTTCTTTCTTCTTTTCTTTCCTTTCTTTCCTTTCTCTCTTTCTCTCTCTCTTGCTTTTTTCTTCTTTCTTTCTCTTTCTTTCTCTCTCTCTCTTTCTTTCTTTCTTTTTCTTTCTTTCTTTCATAACACTAATGTGGTTGTGATGCCTGGGAACAACCGGGGCCTCTGCAGCCACTAGGAAGTATCTAGTATAAAGAGCAGAGAAGCAGGGTACACTTGCCCTTTGCCTGAGACCGGAGTCCTGGTCTGGGCCAAAGGCTCCTGCCCTTGCTGGCATGGTCCAGGGTGTGGCACACTAGGAGCTCCAAGACAGAAGCAGAGCAGGCTGAGGAAAGAATGAGAAGTGGGCAGAAGAATGTGTCCCCCCAGGAGGGCAGGGCAACACTCCTGTTGCTCAGGAGGATAGAGCAAAATACCAGGAATTGGATCCCACCACAGGAAAAATGAAAAGGTAGAGTTGAGTAAATGAACATCAACCCAAGAAGTGGGGAGAAAGCGCAGTGACAGAGGGAAGGCACCCAGTGGGGCTCAGCCGGTGACTGCTCCTTGCTCCAGCCTTGTACCTGGGAGGTCCTCCTCTCGGGGCTGTCCTGGGCCTCATTCCCTGTGGGAGGAGGAATTGCTACACAGCCAGACAGGTGGCAGTCCACAGGCCCCGGGAATCTGTGGTAGATGTCTCACCTGGGTCGGCCCAAGTGGACAGATTCTCCCCAGGCTCTCACGCCCTGAAGCCAAGGGACTGGACCCAGGAAGCTGCTTCTGCTGTAAAGATAAGGAGTGGCTTCAGCACCTCACCCTCCCTGATCCTCTGCCCCCCTCCAACCTCATGGCACTTCTCTTGCTCAGATAAGATGCTCACACAGGGGTGCCAAAGAGTAATTATTTAGTGTCAGGAGAGGGTGGTATTTCTAATGATGAAGAGTTTCATGTAACTGCTAAGTATTATTATAATTAGGGAACCAAGCAGATACATTTATCCTGCATCTACTAATTAGGCAGGGAAGTAAATTAATTTTTCCCTATCCATGCTCATTTTGCTTGTTGGTTATTTTTATATCTAGTACAAGGAGAAGCCCTTATCTCTTTCAGTATGGATTATATATGCTGTGCCCCTCTGTCCAACCAATTTAGATAAAGCTGGATCCACCCTAGAGAAATGCGGGGGGGAGGAGGAGGAGGAGATAAGACCTCCTTGTCTGAGTGAGTTATAAATAGCAGACAAATAAATAGAAAGTCCCAGCTGCTGCTGGGGGGAAAAAAAAAGTGTATTTTTTTTTCTCCTGTTACTGTATAATTAGCATGAGTCACTGTCCTCTCACTGGGACTGTGCGAAGGAGAGAAAGAGAGGGTGTGGAGGAAGACAGCCGTGCCTGGCACTGGGGACAGTGCTATTCTTCATAGAGTTTTCTGGAGACAGGAGGCCAGAAGTGACAGTGCCCAAACAGCATTCGGAACGCTGTGGATGTATCAACGAAACATAGGACGTCTGTATTTCATTTCCTCTCAGAGGGCTCCGTCCCCAGGAGCTTCAGTTGCTGCCAGTCTGTGGTCTACCCATGCCCCTTGCCTGTTGCTCGTACCTCCCTGACGGTTTTCTTCTTGTCCTTGGTGGAGTCCATGCTGGCAAGCTCTGAGACCATCTCGTTTCCCACCTGGCCTGGGTATTACTAGAGTGAGGGGTTATACTTGTGGTCATGGGGCATCATTCTGCTGCTCTGGATCTTCTTCCTTGTCTGTTACTCTGTGTCCTGCTACACACACACACGCACGCACACACACACACACACACGCATGCACAAATGCTTCCCAGCTTCTGGAACCAGCAGGAACTCTACTGGGCTATCTCAGCCTTGCTGCCTAGACATACGCCCACCTGTGTACGTCTCCAGCTCTCCTTTGCCATGCCGCAGCACTGAAGCAGTCCAGGACGGGACCTGGACTTGGGTGAGGGGAGAAAGACACCCAGTGCACAAAACTTGAGAAGCTGCCCATTTTCAGGAGCTGATTGCTCGCTCAGGAGGACCTGAGAGCAGGAGCCTCCTTAAGCCATGTGCCCTGAGTGTGTCACCCACCTCACCCTAGTTCTGGCTCTGCTCCAGGGCTCTGGGGGCTTTACTCATTGAAGGAGCCCTGGTGGGCTGCTTAATCACTTTAAAAGATTTCCCAGTTCTAGTACCCATAATGTGTGACTATGTTACCTTAAATGGAAGCAGCCTCAGTGCCCATTAATAGATGAATGTATAAAGAAGATGTGGCACATATATATATGGTGGAATATTACTCAGTCATAAAAAAAGAATAAAGTTTTGTGACAACAGGGATGGACCTAGAGGGTATTAAGCTAAGTGAAATAAGTTAGACAGAAAAAGACTGATACCATGTGATTTTACTTATATGTAGAATCTAAAAAACAAAACAAACAAAAAACCAGAGAGGGACCCATAACTACAGAGAACAAACTGATGGTTGCCAGAAGGGAGGGGGGTGGGGAGAGGGGTGAAATAAGAGACTAAGAGGCACAAAATTCCAGTTATTAGAAAAACAAGTCACAGGGATGAAAGGTACAACATGGGGAGTGTAGCCAACAATATAGTAATAACTCTGTATGGTGACAGCTTACTGTGATGAGCACTGAGTAACACATATAATTGTCACATCACTATGTTGTACAGCTGAAATGAATATAATATTGTATGTCAATAATATTGTATTTCAATTAAAAATTAAAAACAAACAAGAAAACAATAAACAAAAAGGTCTTTGTAGATGTTGGTTAACGTAAGGATCTTGAGATGGGGAAGATTATCTGGACCCATTTGGGCCCTAAATGTGATCGTGGTGGGCTTTGAAGGTGGAAGAAGGCACCGGCTAAGGAATGGGGACAGCTTCCAGAACGTGGCAAGGAAACATCATCCCCTACTCTCAGAGGGAGCACGGCCCCTTTGATTTTGATCTACAAAGAGTTGTAAGAGGAGTAAACATGTGTTCTTTTAAGCACTGACTCTGTGGCAATTTATTACAGTAGCCAGAGGAAATGAATCAGGAGCCCAGCTCCCTCTACCCTTGACTTCCCCAAAACTACCCGGGAAGCTGATCATCATGCCCCTAGAGCAGGGAATAGGATGAAGGACACAGTCATCTCAGCTACACACACCAGAGCCCAACACTTGCCTCCCCTCCTACACTGGCTCCCGCATCTTCAGCTTATTGCTAGAGATGTGGCTTTTGTGACTCCAAAGCTCGGAATTGACACAGGTGGAGAAGGTGGAAGCCCGGGGAAGGGGACAGCGATGAGGGAATCTGGGTAAATATCACAGTGTGCTTTCTCTCCACGAAGGCAGAGAGCAAGGCATTTTATACACTGAGATATTTACCTACCAAGGCAGCTCAGTTCACCCTCAGTATGCAAATAAGTAAACAGAGTATGAGTGCGTTAATTTACTTGTTCTGGTCTCCCAGGTAATAAATAGCAGCACAGGGATTCTCTTTTCTCCTCACTCTTATTTCCTCCTTCAGACCAGGGATTTAAAGCCCCCTCCTGGAGCTTGCAGGATCAGGAATTCAACACCCACCACCCATGGTGAGCTCTGCACCAGAAAAAATACAGCCCCGACAGCCCCCAGCAACGCTGCTGTGTTCGCATTGCCCCACCCTGTTAGTGACCAGCAGGGTAAAGAGAAGCCCTTACCTCTGCTTAGGGGGTTCTCTGCGGTGTGGCCCTGGTCTGTTGCCTCACTGGGCACGGTCGGTCCCCCATGATCATTGTGCCGCTCCCCCACAGCCTCCCCATGGCTTCTGGCACCCGGCTCTGTCAGCAAGACAATCATTCATTGCTACCTCCCCTGGTTCTAGTAGACACACTTGCTTGTGTGCATGCCCTCTCTAATTTATTCTGCAAGTACTAAATCCAAAGTGCCTTCTCTGGCTAAATCTCTTCCAATACCCTTTGGGCAGAGGGAGGGTGCCTTTCTAGGCACCCAGGAGTTTTCACCTGCAGCCATATCTCACCACTCTATGATCATTTACTTTCCTTCCTCCTACAATAGACAGAATCTCCACCTTACCAATTCTGTTATCTTTTCCCTTCAGGGACTTGCACAGTGCCCGGTACATAAAGATCACTCCATAAATGTTTGCTCAATGAAGTGAATAAATTAAGACACAGATATAATCAAGTAGAATTTTATCATTGATAGAAAATTAATTCTGGCATCTCCAAATAGCACCATCTAAGGCGTGCCCCCCGGGGTGAGATAAAGCCTAAGAGAATACTTTGGAGGATAAATTCCAGGCTGACCTTTTGGAAATGGGGTGAGGGAGTGCGGCAGTGATTTTTCCTTCTTGGCTTTTACATTTCATTTCAGTAACTACATCCCACCTTGCCCACAGTGGAGCTGTACGTCTTGTAGAGCACATCGACATAGAATGAGTGTGCCTGGGAGATTATGTGGGCAATTGGAGATAAACATCAATTTACTTGGGCTTGAAAATAAAACTTTCATGGTAAGAAAAATCAGTAATGTGGATCTTTCTGTGAACTCAGAGGTAGATGAATGGATGAGTCGAAGTAGTGATACTTTAAAAAACATTCAGCAGAATCTGGGGGAGTGGAAGACTCAGTGTGACCAATCACAGTGGAGGTGGGGTGGGGAAGCCTCAACACAGGAACACAATCTGGAAGGTTCTTTCTTCTTTCCCCTTTTACTTTACTTCTCTTGCCTTCACCATGGGGCTGCCTTAAAGCTGGACGCGGCTCAGAAAACTCATCTGTTAAGAGCCTTTTCCCTTCGGCCTTTCATCTTCCTGATTATATATCTTCATCTCAAAATTCTGCAATTTCCAAAGCTACAGAGTCTGGAGGAGTGTGAATTAGGGGAATAACGAGAAGCTGAGTGAGGAATAGGTTTCAATCCTTGATCATAGAAAAACAAGCCCTACAAAATATGTTTGGCTTAAGGATAAGTCAGAAAAGACTGTGCATACAGAAGCATTTTCTGTTTCTAGATTTAGTGGCAATAGAACATGTGTAAGTCAGAGGGAAGAAGGGTAAGAGCATGGCCCCTGGGGTGCCTTCAGCCTCCTAGTCCAGCCCTATCGCTTGCTAACAGAGAGACTGCTGGCTAACCAGGTAACATTGCCTCAGTTTCCCTCACAGGGGGAAGGATGCTTGTCCCTACCACAAAGAACCTCTGTGGCTATAATCCATGGAAGGCACGTGCACCAACCCTGATGCATGCAGGGCACACTGAGGAATCTTAACTGGTAAGTTCTTGCTTCCCTGTGATCACCTGTCTGCTAATTCAGAGGCAGAAATACAATTGTGTAGCAGATGAATGGTTTATTGTAGGCTTTATTGTTTTAATGCCATGACATCACCCTCTCTGACTCTTTTTTTCCCCAGGAAGCTAATTTTAAATTTTTCTGGGTTAAGTTATACATTTGCTACAAATATCGTCTGCATTCTTTTACGATATTTCCCGAGGTGAAGTGATAGATTTGCTTCTCGCATTCTTCTCTCTTGAGATTTCAGGACATTGAAGGATAGCATCAATTCATACCTGCAGGTAACCAGCATTGGCCTTCAAATCTTTGGTGGGTCTTTCTATCAGGAAACTAGCCATGAGTGTGTATGTATATGTAAATATATATACACACCCACGTGTGCATATATGCATGTTATAACAATATATATGTGTTATAACAAATATGTATGTGCATATCTGTTATGTATACACATAAACACACACATATGTAAATGTATGTGTGTTTATACCTAGAGACTGAATGAGTGGCTGTCAAGTTGATGTGAGCCCTGAAGCGGTCCTCCTATATCCATTACATCTGGCTTCTCTAGAAGCTCTTGAGAAATTGGAAAGAGTTATATACAAAATGCTGTCCCTTTTGGCACCGGCTTGTGCTTTGTGCTTGGGATTTTCTGTTGCAAGGAGCAGAAACCCACTCAGAGAAATTTAAGGAAACAGGAGGTTGATGGTAAGAAGAGGGGAACATGCAGCCAGACCTCATGGGAAGTGTAAGCCCTCCAGGCTGACATGATTTTCGGTCTCGGGCTCTCCCTGCCTCTGGGGCCACGTGACCTCTTGTCGCAGTGCAAACCGCCTTCTGCGAGTCTCCTACTTTTCTCCTGTGGTTTCTGTGTCCTTGTCCCCTATGTCTTTAGCTTGCATGTGATGTGATACCAGGCAATCCTGGCACCACCACACCCACTACAGAGCAGAAGTCTACTGTGTTTTAGGTTTCTTAGAGCAAAATATAATGCCAAAAAAAAAAAGAGAGAGAGAGAGAGATTTTTCTTGGGTTGGCTCAGGTGCCATCTGCTGTGGACAGGGGTAAGTTTAAAGTCAGGGTGGTGGCATATGTTCCATGAGAGACTCAGGCTTGAGGAATTTATTTGCATTTCTATTACAGGAGGTAAAAGCACCTGATCCAACCTTTTTGGAAAAAAAAATTGGAAGTGTGAGGAAGGAGTTTTAAATTTGCTCTGAATCTTTGATCCATACATTCTACTAGTGGGACTGGAGAGTGAGAACATTATCCTGAATTCAAAAACAGTCACAAAAAACGTTCAATGGAACGTTAGTGAAAGTGCAAAAGGAAAGTAATTTTAAATTCTCAGTAATAAGGAAAAGATCACTTAAATTATAATCTGCTCCAGATGCGTTACTTAACCATTAAATGTATAAAGATGAGGACTACCCCTTGAGTTAGTCTTTAAAAATTGCAAAATTGTGCATACAGGAACATCTAAAATATTCTAGGAATAAACATAAATGAAATATAAAACATAATACATCAAGATGTTTGCATATGGTGGCTTTGGTATATGGACTTATGTTTCTCTCCATTTCCCTCTACATTTTCATGTCTTACAGATTCTGTGTTATGAGTATGTACACTTCATACTGTGAATTTACCCTAAGTTCTGTGACCGTTGAAGAGAGTCCTTCTAGCCTCCTCTTCCATTTTAGCTCCTGCATTGGAATTGGAAACAAATGTGTGAACAGAGGAGGTAGGTAATGAGCAGACTCATGCTGATATAAGGTTCAAGGAGTACATCTCCAATTTGTGGCAAGAAAAGTATACTAAACAGGGCTTTCATTTTGCCAAATATCAATTAACCTTGCGCCCCTTTTAGATACGTTAACACTTTTTTTTTATCGGCTAAATGATGATTACTCAGTCTGTGTGTCTCCAAACCCTCATTAAGTCTTATATTGAAGCCCTCACAAATTACAGCATTTGAGAGACATATTCTGCTACACGATCGCAAGAAACCTTAGGAAAGGTAATTGATCACTTGTTTCTTCTCGGGGAGGAGAAAACTTAATTATAGTTATTGGAGATCCATCAATATAATCTAAAACAGCATCCGAGCTGGTGAGATTTGTAAGGTGGTCTCTGAAAAAGGGCTGGTGATTAGTTTGCATTATAAAAGTGCCTTCCCTCCCCCCTTTGCCCCCCCCCCCCATGCATTCCCCTAGAAAGTCAGGCTCCTTCATGAATGAATGTCTCCTACTTGCACACCCCGTTTGGAACCTGATGGTCAATGAGATAAATTTTAATACCACTGGGAAGAAAGAAATGTCAACACTACTGTTAGAGGCCAAATTGTACTTCTGCACACCTAGCTCCCCTGCACTGTAATTTGCAAAGTTTCACTTTAATTTATTCACCCACGTATCCACTCATTTACTCAACAAACATTTGTAGGAACGCCTAGGAAAGCTACAGCAAACACCTAGAAAACTATTAGAAGGAACTGTTTGATGAATTATCAAGAATATCTTGCACGCTTGGGCCAACCAGTCCTCTAGGTGCTGGGGGTGTAGTAGTTAACAAGGCAAGACCCCTGCCCTCAGGAAGCTTACATTCCATGGAGGAAATACAACCAAGAGGCATACACATATAATACCTACAAGGTATATTAGATATATATGTATTTAATAATAAATATATTACATTACATATTCTCTATATAGTATTATATACGTATATAGTTGGCATCACATCATGTAAGCATGAATGTACTTATATTGATCCTCACGCCGTGGCGACTATGTGCTGCTAGAATGAATGGGTGAGAGTCACAAAGGCTTGTTGAAACCCTGGCTCAGTTAAGTACTCACTTCATGGGCTTCCGCATGAGTAATAATGAGCTTGAAGCAGGAAAGGGACAGAAGACACCCAGAGCAGTGTTCTCAGTATCAGAGGCCAGGTGAGATCCAGAGTGGCAGGCCAGAGTTCTCACAAGGCAGATACAATCCTCACCTAAGCCCTTATGTTATACCTGAACAGTGCCCGGTAATCTTTTAACACTTCATTTAATAATAACAATCCCATCTATTATGAAGGTGTTGTGTATTCATGTAAGCCTCATTCTGAGGCTCAGAAGGTTGGATTTCCCCAAAGCCAAGGAGTTGGTTGCAGTAACATATGCCTTTGTCCACTTCATATTCTACGTTCTATTTGCACTTCAGTGATTCAAACAGATTCCCGGACACTTGTCCAAGGTACAAAAGAGCTGGAGACATTGCTTAAGGAGGTTAGAGATTAAGCCACAAAATGAAAGAAACAAATCAAATGAGCAGAATTCTCAAGTAGTGCAACATTTTTGATGCTTAAGTGTCTAGGCTGTGTTTTTCTGATACCCCATCTGTTAGTTTAGGTACCTTTGGGCATCTGGTGAGACAGAGCACCCCCAGGTGTTCAATGAGACCCCCAATACTCTCCTCTCCATAGCCTGTGTTGTGCATCCCTCAAATCGGGAAATTAATTGTAATTATTACTTTTTTAAGAATGTGCATCTTGGTAACTCTTTTTATTCATCATGGAAACCAGAGAGCCTCTCTGAAAGATTGACATGTCAATGAATGGGGGAATGGAAGTGTTTCAGCTTTTAAGCTGTTCTTGAAAAATGCTGCAAGCCATCTGCCAAAAGAGGCTTTGGTTTGGAAAACCAGGTGGTCAATATCACCATAAGAGATGTGATAAAGAAGAGGATTTAGTGAGAGGTTAAGGAGAAGAAAGCCTCTTTGGTTTCCATGATAATAACTTTCAGGATATTGCACACCATTGAGGAGGACTCACAAGTGCTTTGTAGATTTTAACCTGTGTACAAGTCCTTATAGGTGGGAAGGACTTTTCAAGAACACTCCCAACCCTGATACTCTGTGTTTCCATCTCTCGGTATTTATAGTACTGAGATTTCTAATAGTCACTATTTTTATAATCAGTATTTCTGATATTCTGTATTTCCATTTGGGGGAATTCTTCTACTCAATATTTTAATAGTAAATGTTTCTCTTATTTGGGATTCATAGTTCTGAGACTAGGAATTTTTTTATAATTCTTTTTTTTTAAGGTCTCTGCATCTTAGTGTAACACTCAGGTCAAATGTACTTTAATTGGGGGGGGTCCTCTAGGTCACTAGCTTAGATATGTCACCTTTGTGGGAATATTTCTTTCTCAGAACTTCTAGAAACATCTACAAACTGGAACAAATGTAAGTTTCACTAACATTCTTGGTATTGGGCATTGAAGAAAATATCAATAGACAAAATATAATCTGATTACATGATAGGTGTAAAATTCTCACTAAATCTCTGTTCTTGTCTGACACTGTTACAGAAGAATAAGTCAATGTCTTGGGCACCAGCACCTCTCAGCTTCATGGTGGAGTCTCCCTCTGTCCTCAGGATGACATACACCCCTAAGGAGTCCCTTTATGAGGACAGGTCACCAAAGATAAAGGATGTTTCAGTAGGGTTGCCAAGTTGATACTGTAAAGTGCAGTATTTTGCCAAAATACTGTAAAGTGCAGTATTTTGAATTTATTGTTTTTGTCATCTTTATTTTAATATTGGTATGGTGCTAGTGGTCTATGACATAACACAGATCTTGGATATTCCTGCTTGCTCTCTGACCTGGCTTCTAGATTAGGCTGACTTGTGGCTTGTGACTTGTGCTTTGGTTTGTGGTTCACTTAAAAGAGCTTGAGCCCTTCTTAAGCATCAGAGTAGGCAGTTTTATATGCAGCACAGACCATACAGCCATGTAGCAGAACCCAATTGCCTCTCTATTTTCCACTATTTGGTAACTGCACAATTATGCTGGAATGTGCCATATTTTCATTTTTTTAAATGGAAGTTCAGGACATGATTGTCCTTTGTATGGCCTCCATCTTTCTTTATCTTGCATAAGTTTTTTGAGGTAATATATCCAGCATGTCGTTTAGCACTTCTCTTTTTGGGGAGATCCCAGTTGTCTTTATTTAAAATTATTGATCTTGGACTTCTCAGCCTCCAGAACTACGAAAAATAAATGTTTGTTCTTTAAGCTTTTTAAATGGACTAAGAGACTAAGTATTCTCACTTCCTTGATACAAATTTATTAGGTACTTTAGATATTTTTATTGAAGCTTTTTGATACAAGACCAATCAGAACTTTTTCTTTATGCATGATATCAGCTTTCATATTCCTTGGTGTGTTGACTCCTTTGTGGTATTTTGCTGGTAATAAACTTACCTTTCGACTTTGTGCTTTTGGGAAAGTTATTTCTTTTCTCATTAGAAAATGTGATTGCCAGGGGTGCCTGGGTGGCTCAGTTGGTTAAGTGTCCAACTCTTGATTTCAGCTCATGTCATGATCTCAGGGTGGTAAGATCGAACCCTGCATTGGGCTCCGCAATTGGGTGTGGAGCCTGCTTAAGATTCTCTCTCTCTCTCTCCCTCTGTCCCTACCCCCCCCCCCCCCTTCTCTCCCCCTCTCTAAAAAAAAAAAAAAAAAAAAAAATTGTGGTTGCCAGAAATCTTCCCTTGCTGCTCCATTGTTCCCTTACTGGGAGGGTCTATGGTCAACTTCTTGTCTAATGTTTAATATCCACTTCCCTATGCATTATTCTAGGTAAACTTATTCTAGTACTTGATGTTTCAAGTTTGTATTTTTTTCTCTATAATTCTGTCTGGACTTATGATCCTCAAGATTTGTGATGCGCAAAGGTATATCTGATCCTCATTTCATAAGTTAGATCCACAGAATTCATCTCATTATTACTGGTGATTATATTTCTGGTAATCAGAGTTTTCATTAACCCTGCTTTAAAAACTCTGTATGAGCATCATAATTAATAGAGAAACTTGAAGCTTTCCCGCTAAGATTAGGTACAAGACAAGAATGTCCTTTCTCACCATTCCTTTTCAACATTATACTGCAAGCTCTGGCTAATGCAATAAGTCAAGAAAAGAAAAGAAAATGTACACATATGAAAAAGAAGAAATAAACTGATTTTGTTCGCAGACAACATGATCATCTCTAAAATCCAAAAGAATTGACAAAAACCCCTCCTGAAACTAATAAATGATTAGGGCATGCTTGTAGGATACAAGGTTAATATACAAAAGTCAATCACCTTCCTATATACCAGTAGTGGACAAGTGGAATTTGGAATTAAAAATACAATAATATTTACATTAGCACTCCCCAAAATGAAATACTTAAGCATAAACCTAACAAAATATATACAAGATCTATATGAGGAAAACCACAAAACTCTGATGAATATAATAAAAGAACTAAATAAGTGGAGAGATATTTCATGTTCATGATAAGAAGACTCAGTATTGTCAGGCTGGCCATTCTTTCCAAACTGATCCATAGATTCAGTATAATCCCAATCTTAATCCCAGGAAGTTATTTTGTAGATATTGACAAAATGTGTCTACAATCTATATGGAGGGACAAATGCCCGAGAATGGCCAACACAATATTGAAAGAGAAACAAAGTTCGAGGACAGACAGTACCCAATTTGAAACTTACTATATAGTTATAATAATCTGGACAGTTTGGTATTGGCAAAAGCATAGACAAATACATCAATAGAGCAGAATAGAGAGCCCAGCGATAGTCTCACATAAATATCATCAACTGATCTTTGACAAAGGACCAAAGACAAAACAATGGAGTAAAGACAGTCTTTTCAACAAGCAGTGTTGGAACAACTGGATACCCATATGCAAAAAATGAATCTAGGCACAGACTTGAACATCCTTCACAGAAAACCAATTAAAATTGGGTCACAGATCTAAATGTAAAACACAAAACTGTAAAACTCCCAGAAGATAACATAAGAGAAAACCTAGATAACCTTCGATTTGGTGATGACTTTTTAGATACAACACCAAAGACATGATCTAAGAAATAAATAATTGATAAACTGGGCTGCTTTAAAATTAAAAACTCTTCTGTGAAAGACAATGTCAAGAGAATGAAAAGACAAGCCAAAGATTAGGAAAAAATACTTTCTTTTTTAAAAAAAGATTTTATTTGAGAGAGAGTAAGTGAGCAGGAGCAGGGGGGCAGGTGGGAGCAGAGGGAGAAGCAGACTCCCTGCTAATCAGGGAGCCCAAGACAGGGCTTAATCCCAGGACTCCAGCGTCACCACCTGAGCTGAAAGCAGATGCTTAACCAACTGAGCCACCCAGGCACCCCCCAAAAAATATTTTCCAAAGACACAATCTGATAAAGAACTGCTACTCAAACAATGAACTTTTAAAACTCAAGAATAAGAAAACAAACTTAATAATTAAAAAATGGGCCAAAGACCTCAACAGACAACCTCACCAAAGATGACATACAGACAGCATATATGCATATGAAAAGATGCTCCACATCATCTGTCATCAGGGACATGCAAATTAAAACAAGATACCACTACACACCTGCTAACAGGTGTGGGCAAGATCCAAACCACTGAGATCAAATGCTGGTGAGGCTGTGGAGGAAATGCTGGTGAGGAACGACCCTTCACTGCTAGAGGGAATGTAAAATGGTACAGCCATTTTGGAGGACAGTTTCTTACAAAACTAAATACTCTTATCATATGATCCAGCAGTTGTGCTCTTTGGTATCTACCCTAAGGAGATAAAAATTTATGTCCACACAGAAACCTGCACATAGTCATATATAGCAGCTTTATTCATAATTGCCAAAACTTAGAAGCAGCCAAGATGTCCTTCGGTGCATAAATGGATAAATAAACTCTGGTACATCCAGGCAATGGAATATAATTCAGGGCTAAAAGGAAATGAACTATTATAACAGCGAGGAAAGTATGTAGGAACCTTAAATGCTTATTGCTAAGTGAAATAAGCCAATCTGAAAAGGCCACATACTTTATGATTCCAACTATATGACATCATGGAAAAGCACACTTTGGAGACAGTGAAAACATCAGGGATTGCCAGGGGTTTAGGGAGAAGGGGATGAATATACAAAGCACAGAGGACGTTTAGGGCAGTGAAACTCTCCTGCATGATACCAGTAAAACCAGTAAAATGTACACCAAGAATGAACTGTAGCATAAACTATGAACTTTGGGTGATAATAATGTGTCCATGTAGGTTTACCAATTGTAACAAACATGTCACTGTGGTCTGAGATGTTGGTTATAGCAGAGTCTGTGCATATGTGCAGCAGAGGTGGATAAGAAATCTCTATACCTCTCCCTCAATTTTGCTGCAGATCTAAAAGTTCTCTACAAAATAGTCTTGAAGAAGTGTGGTGTAGACTGGTCCTTGGTATTATTCTTGGAAGAGAGAATTGCCATCCTCACTACCCACATTCCTAAGCATGTTTGCATTCAGTGGATGTAATCAAACCTTAGAGAGGCATGGTTAAATATAAGCTGTTTGTCCTATTTCTCCCCTTTGGTCACACCTACATCATTAGGCCCCTATTTCTCTGCAGAAAACTCTCAATTTAGAAAACAGAATGAATCGCTATACCTCAAGGATAATATATTTTGTCATTAATTCAGTCATCTGACAATCTTGTGTATATACTATATATTAGGTCCCTTGCTGTGTTTGGGGTTGGGGGTGGTTCTATGTAGAATAAACCATCCTCACTTTTCTCTAAGAGGATAAAAAAAGAGAAATATTAGAATTAGAATTTGGAAATAAGACACAAAAACAACAGAGAAGATTAAAAAAAGACCAACATTTGTTTTTTGAAAAGATTAACAAAACAAACCTCAGGCAAGACTGAACAAGAAAAATTAGAAAATACAAATAAATAACAAATGAAATGGGGCAATAATTTAAAGACATTAGAGATTTAAATACATTAAAACCACAATTAGGGAGAGGAAACCAGATAGCATGTGCATGACAAGCTGCTCCAACTCATTGGTAATATGAAAAATGCAAATGAAAACAACAGAGATCTCTCTTTAAACCTTGTAGACTGGCAAAATTAGAAAGTGGGGTGATGCCAACTATTAGCAGGGATTAAGAACCCTGGGAGTAAGAACCCTGATTCACTGTGAGTGGGAGAAGACTAGGTCTACCAATCAGGAGAGTAAGCTGACAGTACCTGATCACAATAAGGGTCCATATGCTTCATGATTCAGCATGTATACTTTTGGTTTTATGTGCTGTGATAGTCAATTCTATGTGTCAACTTGACCAGGTTATGGGATGCCCAGATATTCAGTCAAATGTTATTCTGTTTGTATTTATGGATGTTTTTGGATGAGATTAACATTTGAATTGATAGATTGGGTAAAGCAGATTACCCTGCACAATGTGGGTAGGCCTCATCCAATCAGTTGAAGGCCAATAGAACAAAAAGACTGATCTTTCCCTGAGTAGTGGAGAATTTTTCCCATCTGACAGCCTTCAAACTTGGACATCAGCTTTATCTTGCCTTTGGACTAGAATTGAAATGTGTCAGTTCTTCCTGGGTCTTGATCCTGATGCCTTTCAGTCTAGAACTACAGCATCAGGTCTCCTGAGTCTCCAGTTGGTGACTCACCCTGCAGATCTTGGGACTTACCAGCCTCCATGATCATGTGAATCAATTCCTTATAATAAATCTCTACACACACACACACACCCCATTGGTTCTGTTTTTCAGGAGAACCTGACTAATACACATGCCAACATCTTCATTTCCCAGTCCATAAGAGGACATAGGTAAGGCTGTGTTCATTTTATTTGTGTAGGCAGTGAGTGTGTTGGTCACATATGGTGCAATTCACACCAGGGAGGGCTATACCATAGTTGGAAGCAACAGACCAGATATAGTAAAATGGATGGATAATGAAGAATGAGTGCTTAATGAGAAAAGTTAGAAACAGAATGAGATTATATTACACAATATCATTAGTGTGAATTGAAAATGCATGCATGTAAAACAACAGTATACATTTTGCTAAATGAATGCCTATTTTGCAAGGATACAGTTTTTCATATAAACAGAAAGATATATATTAAATATATTAGAATTTTGCCTAATGTGGGAGAAGGAAATGGGAACAGATCATGTAGAAATGAGGGGGAATAACTAAATGATTGAATTAATAAACAAGAAGAGAGCTTTGCATAGACCAGAGAAAATACTGTTACCAAAAACTAAGTAGTGTGATTAATTCCACTCTCTGTACTTTAAAGGGGATAAGAAAAATCTGATATTAATTAGATTACTTTAGACAAGGCAACTAAAAAAAAGTCAAGCACCTCATGATGGGAGACTCCCTGATTCTCAGAGTTAGAGAGGTCCCTTGAGGCTACAATCCAATGTGCCACGATTCCAACTCACATCTCAAACCTCTCTGGGAGTGGCTCAGCAGACTGCGCTGAGCAGTCTGGTGAAGAGATCAGAGACTCCCACAGCAGAGACCGTTTTGTCTTCGGATGTAGCTTCTCGAAAGATCTCCTTCAAAATGTGATTGAAAATCTATCTCCTCAAGGTTCCTGGCTATCTCTAGGCTTTGGCTCATGACTTCTTGGTTTTCTTTTTTCCTGGTTTCCTTTACCTCATTATAGTCTCAACATAACACCATAGATGTGAAAAATTGTCTTTGTTCTTAAATCTTCACTGTCACGATGCTAACTGTCTTAGGAATGCTTGGATAAAGGATTTTCCCCCAATCTTCCGACCTCACTGTACAACATGAAAACATATTTCTGTAGCTCACAAAAGCCCTGGGAGGCATAGAATTACTCTTAATGCTTTCCTAATTGGATTAGAAGTGTAATGAAAACCTCATAGAAGAAGAGAACTGGCAATCAGTATAGAAATAATAATTAAAGGGGCACCTGGGTGGCTTAGTCCGTTAAGCATCCGAATCTTGATTTCAGTTCAGGTTATGATCTCAGGGTTGTGAGATTGAGCACCACGCTGGGCTCAGCACTCAGCAGGGAGTCTGCTTCAAGATTCTCTCTCTCCCTCTGCTCCCCCACTCACTCACGCCCTCTCTCTCTCTCTCAGATAAATAAATAAATAAATCTTAAAGAAATGATACTTAAAAAATATAAAGTCTAATCTCAAATTGATATCTATGGTTTATTAAATATTTTTTATTCTGATGGGTCATGGTATCCAGTCAGGACTGAAACATCGGTTAGAAATGAAGATGGATAAATATTTGGAAGTAGATCAGCAATTATGAGATGTAATCAATCATGGAGGGAATCAATCATTCCCTATCATTGGTACACATTTGTTTAAGAGTAAGAATGACACAGTTTTGCTCTTAAAAAGAGTTAATTTAGATAAAATAGTATGTAGTAACTAAAGTAAAATAGCAGATAACTGAAACACCATAAAAGCACAGCTATACAATGTCAGACTGGGTGTTTGAAATGAATAGTTTGACTAACAACAAATAAAAAAGGTGGAAAAATTCAGAAAGTTTTGTCTTAACAGCATCAAAGAACAAACAAGATACTGAAGGTTGCTGGACCAAGTCACAGGCTGAAAATAAGAGCACAAAATAGAGAGCAAAATGCTCTGCCCACTGACATCTCCTCAGGAATCAGGAGGGAGACGACCAACAGGTGGAGCTCTGGAGCACACAGGAGGTAGAGTAGTGTTGAGCCAAGGACACGTGATAGAGATGAGAGAGAGAGAGAGTCCTCTGTGGGACACACACACACACACACACACACACACACACAGTGATCCTGTTTCCCATCCGTGCATGCCTGATAAACATCTGAGAGGTGAGTAAGCTTTTAGTTGACACTTGCAGTTGACAGGATAGAAGCTCATATCTGCCAAAGGCAGAAGCCAAGGGTAGCACCCCATACTGCAGTCATTCTTAATCTTTTTTGTCTTTCTCATGGACCCCTTTAAAAGCCGATTAAAGCTTATGGATCCCTTCTCAGAATAATTTTTTTAGATTCATGAAATGAAATAGTTACACATACAAAGAAGCCAATTATGCTGAAAAAGTTACTAAAGTGTGTTTTACAGTAAAATTTATTCTATCTAGTGTATAATTCTATGATTTTTGACAAATACATATAGCTCAGGAACCACCATGACAAACAAGATACAAAACGGTTCTGTCACTTCAAAAAATTCCCCACATCTCTTTTTTCTCATCCCCTCCTCTGAACTCCAATCCTGGCAACCACTTTTCTCTTTCTCTCCCTATAATTTTGCCTTTTCCACAATGTCATATAAATGTCAATGGAATCTCTTTTTCAGTCAGTCCTCCTTCATTCAGGACAATGCATTTGAGATCCATCTAAATTTATGTCTCTGCAGTACTCCATTGTATTGAGATACCATAATTTATTTATCCATTCACCCTTTGAAGGGCATTTTGTTTTTTTTTTTTACTGAACTTTTTGTGATTAGGAAAAGAAGATGCTATAAAAATTTGAGAACATAAATTTTCAGTTCTCTTGGGTAATAAGGATTACTGGGTCTATTCATTTGTTTCATTGAAAACCCTAAGTTTTAGAGTATTCTTGAAGAAATGCAGAACTATTTCTTCCAAATCCTTAACAAGTCTTAAAAGGTGAAACCACTTCTTTCCTTGGATTTTCTACGTTTCAATCATTAGACAAGGAGAATGGTTTAGAAATTAGCAACGTCACTCTTTGCCTATAATAGTTCTAGTCATAATAATTTCATTAGCACTTAAAGTTTCTTGGTCTTCATTATGAAGGATAATATTTTCCTTGTTTACCTATTGATTCACCTTGTAAATACTTTTCCATTTCCACAGTGTGATTATCTTGTTGTAGATGAGGTCTTACTGGGCTCTCATGGGTCGTCAAGCCATGACCAAACTGGGGCTCAAGGTCTTTTCCAGGCTAAGGTGCTGACCATTCTGTCTTGAGAGAATTTCCAAGGGTGAAGGCAGTCCAATATAGGAGGCAAGATCCCAGATCTGCATTAGAGAATCTGTATCACAGATTCTCTGTCACCAACTAGCCACATGAATTAACCAAACATTTTGTATCCATGGGCATCAGTTTCAAAGCTCAAACTAGGGAAGTGAGTAAGGTGTTTAGGGCACAAACATTTGGAAGGCAGTCACTGTCAGGACAGGCCCTGTATCTATACAGTCCTATAAGCAAGTGCCTCTCAAATGTTGCACCCCAGGTGTCTTACTTGCCCAATCCCAGGCCAGGCTGTGCACATCTCACTCACAATAAGAAGCGCTAACATTTCAAGTCCCAACCTAAAGCTTAGGCCAACATATAGAACTAGTCAGAGTAAGACTTATAGAATTATTCAGTTGAGTTTGGTCAATAGCCAAGCTCAATAATTCAGACCAAAATACTGTCTTTTCCTGTAATAGGAGGGTAGATTTTCTTTAGTCTCCATTTCAGAAAGGTTGTTTGTAGGAAGGTTGCTCAAACACCTTATGACTTAATTATATCAACAGTTCTCAGCTTACCGGCTCCAATACTTTTCTTTGACGTTTAGCCCAAGCCATGCCTTCTCTCACCCCATGATGATACATATTTACCCATGTAGTCTAAAAAAAAGTGTGTAATTTTCCTAGGTATTGCCAAATTCCTCTACAAAGAGATTGTACCCTTTGACATCCCCATCAGCAGTGTATAAGAGTGCACAGCTTCATCATGCAATGTATTGGCAAACTTTGAGGTTTTTGTCATTCTGAAGGATGAGGAATAATATATCATTATAATTTTAACTTACATTTCTCTTACTGTATAAACAAGTTTGAACATCTTTTCATTGGTTTTCAAGTCATTTTCATTTCTTTTTCTGTAAATTTTCTGTTTCAGTTCCTTTGTCTCCTTTTCTATGAAGCTGTTGGCTTTCTTCCTCCCTATGTTTGAAAGCTCTATGTTAAGAAGATCCAGAATTTGTTTCTCATTAGTACTAGTTTTTTTTCCCTCAGTATGTAATTTTCCCTTTTATTTTGACTATAGTATTTTTTGTCACAAAAGTCTTAATATAATCAAAATTGTCTACCTTTATTTCTATTTGTTGCTTTTGGAATTTGAATAATATATTTAAAAGATTTCCTGGGGTTCCTGGGTGGCTCAGTCAGTTAAGCAAGCATCCCACTCTTGGGTTTCGGCTCATGTCTGATCTCAGGGTCATGAGATCGAGCCCAATGTCTGGCTTCACACTCACTGGGGAGTCTGCTTGGGTTTCTCTCTCCATTTTCCTCTGCCCCTCCCCCCGGCGCATGCTCTCTTTCTCTCACTGAAATAAATAAATCTTTTAAAAAAATAAAAGATTTCCCAATTCACAAGTTATAGAAAGATTTACTCATATTTTCTTCTGGTACTTTCATGATTTCATTAAAATCATTTGGTACTTTCATGATTTCATTTGTGATCCATTTGAAAACCTGGTGCACATACAGGGGATCACCAAATTTTATCTTTTTCCAGCTACACTAAAACCACTAATTTAAACATCCATCATTTCTGTTGGTCTGAGATTTTTTTCGATATCATATACTAAATTTATTTTTTGAGCTCACATTTTATTTTTTATTTTATTTTATTTTATTTATTAAGTTCAATTAACCAATATATAGTACATCATTAGTTTTTGATGTAGTGTTCAGTGATTCATTTGTTGTGTATAACACCCAGTGCTCATCAGATCTCATATACCAAATTTCAATATGCAAGAAGGTCTACTTACAGATTTTCTATTAAGTTCTAATGGTATATCTGCCAATACATCACTATTTTAATTATAGAAAGTTTAGAGTATGTTTAAATGTCTGATAAGACTGGACCCACTCATTGATTTTTTTTTCTTAAGAGAGGGAGAGAGAAAGAAAGGAGAAGAAGGGGCAGAGAGAGAGGGAGAGAGAGAATCTTAAGCAGGCTCCACGTCCAGCATGGAGCCCTAGGTGGGGCTTGATCTCATAATCCTGAGATCATGACCTGAGCTGAAATCAAGAGTAAGATGCTTAACTGACTGAACCACCCAGGTGCCCCTCTTTGCTCTTTTTGAAAAAGAATAAACAGGGAGGAATCAGTCCACCTGATTTTAATATTTACATCTACAATAATCAAGGCAAAGGCAGTGTGGAATTGGCAGAGGGATAGATTCAGAGATGAATGAAATGGAATAGAGATCCAAGACATAGTCCCAGGCAAGTATGTCTAACTGATTTTTGATGAAGGAGCAACACTTCAGTTAAAGAAAGATACCCTGGGGCACTTGGGTGGTTCAGTCGTTTAGGCGTCTGCCTTCAGGTCAGGTCATGATCCCAGGGTGCTGGGATTGAGCCCCGCATCAGGCTCCCTGTTCCACGGGGAGCCTGCTTCTTCCTCTCCCACTCCCCCTGCTTGTGTTCCCTCTCTCACTGTGTCTCTCTCTGTCAAATAAATAAATAAAATCTTAAAAAAAAAAAAGATATCCTTTCAACAAATGGTACTAGAACAATTGAACATCCATGGACAAAGGAAACGAACCCCAACTTAAACTCATACTTTATATACAGATAAACTCAAAATGGATCACATCTTTATTTTTTTATTTTTATTTTTTTAAGATTTTATTTATTTATTTGAGAGAGACAGAATGAGAGACAGAGAGCACGAGAGGGAAGAGGGCAGAGGGGGGAAGCAGACCCCCCGCTGAGCAGGGAGCCCGATGTGGGACTCGATCCCGGGACTCCAGGATCATGACCTGAGCCGAAGGCAGTCGCTTAACCAACTGAGCCACCCAGGCGCCCGGATCACATCTTTAAATATAAAATGCACACTCACAAAATTCTTTAGAAGAAAACATAGGAGGAAATCTTCACATGGTCACATGAAGCTGTCTTATATGTGAAGCCCAAAGCATGATCCTAAGAGAAAATATTGATAAAGCAGGCTTCATCAAAATTAAAGTTTTGCTCTGCAAAAGAGACTATTAAGGACTAGAAGGAAAGGTTTGCAAATTATATACATCACCAAGCACTCATATTTAGAATATATAAAGGATTCACAACTGAACAGAAAAAATAAACCATCAGAAAATAGTAAAATACATGAAGAGACATTTCATTAAAGAGGACATATGGATGGCAACTAAGCCCATGAAAAGAGGCTCAACTTCATTAGCCATTAAAGAAATGCAGATTAAAATCATGATGAGAGTCCATCTTCTCTCATGGTTCGTCTACAAACTGAGGGTTCTAGAGGGGAGGGGGGTGGGAGGATGGGTTAGCCTGGTGATGGGTATTGAGGAGGGCACATTCTGCATGGAGCACTGGGTGTTATGCACAAACAATGAATCATGGAACACTACATCTAAAACTAATGATGTAATGTATGGGGATTAACATAAGAATAAAAAAATTTAACTGCAAAAAATAAAAAATAAAAAAAATAAAATCATGATGAGATATTACTATACATCTATCACAACTGGGAAAAAAATTGTGACAATATCAAACGCTGATGAGGATGTATAGAAACTGGATCTATCATATACCGCAATTGAGGCTATAAAATGGCATAGTCACTCTGGAAAATAAACACTTTCTGTGTCGGCAGAATAATGGTCCCCAAAGATGTTTCCACCCTGATCCCTAAACCTGTGAATATGTCCCATTACTTAGCAAAAGGGACTTTGCAGATGTGATTAAGGTTAAGGACCTTGAGAAGGAAATACTATCCTGGATAATCTGGATGGGCCCAATCTAATCACCAGAGCCCTTAAAAGCAAACAACTTTTTCCAGCTTTATTCAGAGATAATGATGGAGGGCAGAATAACAGTTGGAGGGATGTGACACTGTTATCTTTGAATCTTGAGGAATAGAGCCACGAGCCAAGGAATACAGGCAGCCTCTAGGAGCCTGAAAAGGCAAGGAAATAGAATCCCTCCTGGCGACCTCAGAAGAAACACAGCGCTGCCACTTGCTTGATGTGAGTCTAGAAAATCCATTTTGGACCTCTGGCCTCCAGAAATATAAGATGAGAAATTTGAGGTATTTAAGCCACTAAATTTGTGGTAATTTGTTAAAGCAGCAACAGAAAACTAACAAGGTTTCCTTTTAAAAAACACTAAATATAGTGTTAAATATAAATAAATATAAGTTTATATAGTATATGTGCTGCCAAAGCAAGCACAATATAAATTTATATATTTAAACATAAATATGTGTATACATAAATAAACATAAATTTACTATACAACTCAGCAATCACACTCCTGTGCATTTATATCTCAGAGAAAAGAAAATTTATATCCACACGACAACCTTTACATGAAAGATCATAGCAGCTTTATTTGTTAATAGTCAAATATTGACAACAACTCAAGCGTATTACATCCAAACCATGGAAAACTACTCAGCAATAAATCAGGGACAAACTTGATACAAGTAACAACTTGGATGGATCTCAATGGCAATATGCTGAATGAAAACGCCAATCTCAAAACGTCACATATGGTAGGATTTGGTTTATATAACATTCTTGAAATAACAATATTGTAGAATTAAAAAGTGGATCTGTGGTTACCAGCAGTTAGGGACAAGGTGTCAGGGGAAGGGGATGAGTGTGTCTATAAAGAGGAAGTTTACATAGGATATTTGAGGCGATTAAACAATTCTGTGTCCTGAATGTGTTGGTGGTTAATGAATCTATACATGTGATGAAATTGCATATAATTACACACACACAAATGAATGCACATAAAACTGATGAAATCTAAATATGGTGTGGATTGTACTAATGTTAATTTCATTATTTGGATATTGTACTATAGTTATGTAAGATGCTGCCATTAGGGGAATCTGGATGAAGGGCATATGGGACCTTTTTGATTAATTATGCAATCTTTTTGTGGATTTTTATTATTTCAAAATAAAAATTGAAAATATAATAGAAGAATATTTGAGGGGGAGTTCCCTTGTCATTTGGAACTGTGAACAACTTTTCTAACTATTACTCAAATTCTAGAGGGTCTAAGTGAAGTGATAGATGAATGTAGTACCACAAAAATAAAAACTTCTGCATGTTTACAAAAAAGAAAGCCAAAGAAATTAAAACTAAATTTGACAAATTGGAAAAGTATTCACAACTTTTATCACAAAAATTCAATATTTCTAATATATAAAGGGCTTATAAAAATAGAGAAAAAAATGAGAACATCTCTAGGAATAATAATTAACAAATGAACATTAAGCTCATAGAAAAGAAAATATATATAACAGAACCATTTGAAAATATGCTTACATCCACTCACAATAAGAGAGATGAAAGTTAAAATTGTATAAGATACCATTTATCACCTAGTAGATGGGCCCCCAGGATATGTTTGGCATCATGCTCTGCTGTCAAAGCTGTGGGGGAAATCAGTCATTCTCACGCGTTCCTGGTGGAAATGCAGATTAATAAACACCTGTAGGCATAGGTGGTAATTTCTAGGAAAATTACATATTCATTTACCCCATGACCCAGCAATTATACTTTTAGGAGTTGATGCCAAAAAACTCACAGGCAAAAATATGAAAAGTCATATGCTCTAGACAGTCTTTGCAGGAATATTTGAAATATCAGTAGAATTGAAACAACCAAGGTGGCCAACAGTCTCCAAATAGGAGCTAGAATGAAGAAACCCATGATACTCCACAGTGGAGTGCTAACTAGTCATGGAAAGTAGCGAGGAATATCTCTAGATCTTCAGTTGGAGAGTTCTTGAGAGTATCTTATTGTTTTTTTATTTTTTTTTTAAAGGTTTTTATTTATTTGACAGAGAGATAGCACAAGTAGGCAGAGTGGCAGTCAGAGGGAGAGAGAAGCAGGCTTCCCGCTGAGCAGGGAACCCGACGCGGGGCTCGATCCCAGGATCCTGGGATCCTGACCCGAGCTGAAGGCAGCTGCTTAACCAACTGAGCCACCCAGGCGCCCCTATCTTATTGTTTTAAAATAACAGGTAGAAAAGGGTATAGCTTGTTACCACCTATCTAAAGAAAAGTGAAAAGTGTGTGTGTGTGTGTGTGTGTGAACTTCACTGTAGTTGGGGGATGAAATAAGAATCTGATTGGAGGGTCTGAGTTAGAAATTTAGGAAATTGATTTTGGAATCAAGCCTTGAAAACTTGAAAAGTGATATTGAACAAATAATTCTAAATGTTTTTCTGTTTGGTGACTACTCAGAGTGAAACTGATTCTCAAACCTTCATCCCTGGACTGTACATGTCCTAGTGGGACAGCAATACAAAAAATATTAAGGAGGCATATTGTTGGTAATAGTGCTGTTATTTATTTGTTATTTGTTTGTTTTTGAGACTGTTGGGTGTGTGTATTTGGGGATTCATCAAATGATATTCTATCATTCCTGTGTCCTGGAGTCCTGGGATTCAAACTAAAATGTCCAATCAATTGATCGATCAATCAATGGATAGCTATAGATAGAGGTAGATACATATTCATACATACATGTATATATACATACATATATAAATTTATTTTTTTAAAGATTTTATTTATTTGAGAGAGAGAGAGTGAGAGAGAGCATGAGAGGGGAGAGGGTCAGAGGGAGAAGCAGACTCCACTGAGTGGGGAGCCTGATGTGGGACTCGATCCTGGGACTCCAGGATCACGACCTGAGCTGAAGGCAGTTGCTTAACCAACTGAGTCACCCAGGCGCCCCATACATATATAGATTTATACAAATGTATATGTATGTATATTTTCAAGCACAGTTCCCTGAAAATGCCTTGAAAACATATCATAATACACCAGTAGCTAGGAACCACATAGTTCACAGACTGTAGTCTTAAAATGCCATTTCTCATCAAAGGAAGGAGAACTCCTTTCAGGATGACTGATTCCAAAAAAGGGGCAAGAAATGTACAAGGTGATCTTGGAATATATCGTTATACTGGATAATAAAAACCCTATCAAGACGAGTAATGTTCTATCTAAACAAATTTGAAGTCAACTCAGGGAAGTCTTTATTGGCCAAAAATGTTACAATTTCAGAATCACTAAAATTAATTTCTGCTATGAATTTAAGCACATGAAATATGTATAAAACTATAGAGTGCAATATGATACTGAAAGAAAAAATAACCTTGGTTACCATTGGAAACTTGAAAATAAAAGGAAAGAATTCAGCCTTTTATCATGTCTTCCCACACTACTAGGTCACCAAAAAGTAGATGAAGCAAAGTTTCTCTTTATAGAAGTATTCTAGAAAACGAATAAAGAAGAAATGAAAAAATTGGAACATCATCATTGTGTAACACATAATAAATTCTTGTGCTAAGCACTGGTCGTTAACTACTGCTAACATTATAAAAAGTGGCAAGTAAACACTTCATATATCCTGATGGGAAAAAAACAGAACAAAACAAAAACCAAACCTATGTGTAAACCAGTCATCCAAATCAATCCTGAATCTGATCAAGCCCCCAGATTCAATCTAGGAGAAAGTACAGGAGAACATTATGTGGAACAACATATCGTATGTTAAACAACAGATGCTAAAAACAACCATAGGGCTGTAGTCAGCAAGATTCAGCTTATGGGAAGCTCTACAGGACAAAACGCTCTGGATTCTTCAACAAATACATTGCAAGGTGGATAGGGGAAGATGGAAAGGAACTTAAGGTCTAACAAGAGTCTTAAGAGACACAATAGCAAACTGTAACATAAGGAACTTATCTGAATGCTGATTCAAAGAAACTTTTAAAAATGACATTTATGAGACAATTGGAAATTTGAACATTGCCCATTATTTTTTTGGCTTGTGGTGGTGGTTACTCGACTCTCTATATTTGTCAATACTCATAGAACTGTACATCAAGTAGAGTGAATTTTCCGATATGTAAATTTTTTAAAGCTCTAAACTAATGAGAGCAAACCAGATCTAGAAATATACAAGACAAATAATACATCATGCCCAAATTAAGTCTATACTGTGAACACAAGGGTTTATTTTTTACCATTAAAAAAGTCAAACAATTTAATATAGACATTAATAAATTAATAGAGAAAAACCATAAACACCTCAATAGTGTTTCATGGAATTTAACATTTGTGTTAAGACTCTCACTAAAAGATGAATAGGACTACCTTCATCTGACAAGTAAATCTACAAAAGTCATATAACAAATACCACATTTAGTGGTGAAATGTTGAAAGCTCTTTGAGATCTAGAGCAAGACAAGAATACCTGCTGTCACAGACTGGGTCTTCTTGAAAGCAGACACTGAGATAAAATCATAACCAGTATCTAAAACATGAAATAGAGTAAAATGGAAATAACCGGAACTTGGATACTTAATGAGGTTAAAAAGTATTTCATGAAAATTTTGTTTCAATTCTATGTATGTCTAGTAGATCCTGGTGTAAAACCTATTTCTTGTGGTTCACATCTCAGAAGTATGAAGAAAACCCCAGAGAATAGAGTCCAAATACCTGGTAAGTTAGGGAAGACTCCCCCACTCCCACATTCTCTCCACCCTCCCCATTTCTGTACCTCCTTTAGCTTTCTTTCCAGCATTATTTAACTACTTGCGGTTTTTTTTAAGTTGTTATTTAAATTCCAGTTAGTTAAATACAGTGTAATACTAGCCTCAGGTGTACAATATAGTGATTCTCTACTTCCATACAATACCCTGTGGTCATCATGACAAGTGCCCTCCTTAATCCCCATCACCTATTCCACCCATCCCCCCACTCACCTCCCCTCTGGTAACCACCAGTGTGTTCTCTATAGTTAAGAGTCTGTTTCATGACTTGCCTCTCTTTTTTTTACCCTTATGGTCATTTGTTTTGTTTCTTAAATTCCACAAATGAGTATGATCATATGGTATTTGTCTTTCTCTCAATGACTTATTTTGCTTAGCATAATACACTCTAGCTCCATCCACATCGTTGCATAGGGCAAGATTTCATTATTTTTTATGGCTGTGTAATATTCCATTATAGATACCTTTTTTTTTTTTTTTAATCCATTCATTGGTCATTGGACATTTGGGCTCTTTCCATAATTTTGCTATTGTTAATAATACTGCTATAAACATTGGGGTGCATGTATCCCTTTGGACTGGTAGTTTTGTATTCTTTGGGTAAATACCTAGTAGTGTGATTGCTAGATTGTAGGGTAGTTCTATTTTTAACTTTTGGAGGAAACTCCATGTTGTTTTCCAGAGTGGCTGTACCAGTCTGTATACCCACCAACAGTGTAAGAGGGTTCCCCTTTCTCCACATCCTCGCCAGGACCTATTGTTTCTTGTGTTATTAATTCTAGCCATTCTGACTGGTGTGAGGAGATATCTCATTGTGGTTTCACAGTTTTTAGAGTGCACAGGATAACTTCAGGTCCTGTGTGTTTGCAAATGCGAATCCTCCCCCAAGTCACCACCTAGTGCATTTCTACAGGTGGTTTAATGCCCAGCTCTAGTGCATTCCCTGCCAAGCCGACTCACTTCTATCTCTCTGTGCTCTTGAATACACCCCCACTCTACTTGGCTCAGGATGTTTCAATTATTTGCGGCAAGCTTCTGTATGTCTGCCCTGGGTGCTCTTTGAAGCATTTTGAAGTATTGTACCTCAACTATCTTTTTAATTGGGACAACAGATATTTGATGAAAGTAGGGAAGGGAAAAAGGGAGGGAAGAAGGAACTGAGCCCGAGTGACAGGAGAACATTTCTAGTAATCTCTTTATTTAGGCTTGAGCAGAGGGTGTGGGGTTGAAGAGAGCCTGAGAATGGGGAATCCTCCCAGCACTGCCCGTCACTTACGACCTGCCAAGCCCAGCAGCCAACATGCTGAGCTGTACTTTTCCACATGGACCCCTGTCACCCAGACACAGTGACATGCTTCCATAGGGCTACTTTCCATAATGAGAAATGAGCCGCAGAAGTATTTTGGCAAACAGGCAGTGTTGAACTGTCAAATTATCCTCTGCTCTGGGGTAGCAGGAGAAGCTCACCTTCTGTAGTCATCTATGTCTCATTACTTCGTTAACTTTATTGGCTTTGTGACGCTGTGCAGACCTTGGTGATGACAATCTGCAGAGAGCTACCTGAGCATGAATTCTAGCATTTTCCCCACCAAAGTTCCAAAGGTGTTTCACTAATGAATTGGAAAAAGAAGCTCTTCTTAGGGGATCATAGAAACCACTCTTTCTCTAATAACTCTGAAAATATTTTCTAAGATGTGAGCTCAGAACTTTTCCTTTGGAAAGGAGCTTGAACCATAATGGTCCAAGTTCTGGTGACTTTATGAAATCTTATTTGTAAATAAGAAATGGAGGAAAATGAATTGACAATTAGTTCTGTTAGTAAAATTGTTCATGAAATCCATTTAGGGAGGTGGGGCTAAAAGGCAAAAGGTGGCATTTAACCAAGACTGAGTAAATAACAGATTGACTCTCCTTGCATAAGCAAATAGAAAAGTGGACAAAATAGATGAAAGAATTGTTTCATGTGGGTAAGAAAAGGCTGTGATCTTTGAGTGAAGGGAAACAAATGAGGTGAGCCCTACAGTCTCACTAGGTTTCTGAGCCACTTTCCAGGGAATGGCTTTCTTGTGGAAGGAAAGGATAGTCCAAGCACAGAACCATGGTCTTGCTGAATTGAGGACAGATACCAGAGTTCATGGAGGCTGAGACAGCTAGAATTTCCACGGCAGATACCATGGAGGAAGAAGCCGCAGAGAGTAAAAGTCACAGACATTTTTATAGGTTTCCCTTTGAATCTTTGTGCATACAGAGGGTGATTCCCCACAAGGCCAGGCAAAGAATGACTAAGGACTTGTAAGCTGAGCAATTGTCCAAACTCACACAGGGAAAAGAAACTCCTTAGCTCCCACCAGCCAGAGTAGAGGGGCCTCACTGAATGTTGGAGACATCCAGAAAGCAACCCAGGAGGAAATTTTACTAGTAGGGCTAAACTCTTTAAAAACAAACCTGGAAAGAAAAATATTCAACATCTTAAAAACTTTACTGAGATATAGTTCCCCCATTTAGATTATGCAGTTTGGCAGTTCCTTGAAATGGTAAACATGGCCTGCCATAGTCCCAACAATTCTACTGGTAAGTATCTATCCCAAAGAAAAGAAAAGCACAAGTGCACACAAAAACTTGAACACAAATGTTCATAGCAGCATCAGTCATAAATACCTAAAAACTGGAAACAATCCAATGAACATCAGCTGATGAGTGAATAAATAAAAAGTGTTCTAGCCATGCAGGGAGCTATTATTTGACAATAGAAAGGAATGAAGTGCTGACATATCCTCCAATGTAGGCAACCCTCGAAAACGTGATGCTAAGTGACGGAAGTCAAACACAAAAGGCTACATACATTGTATGGTTTCATTTATATGAAATGTCAGAACAGGCAAATGTACAGAGACAAAAAGCAGCCTAGGTCTGGGGAGGGAGTGGTGGGGAGTTGGAAGTGACTGGTAATTTAGGGAGTGCTGAAATACGCTAACATCAGATTATAATGGCTGCACAATTCTATGAATATACTAAAAAACACTGAATTGTACACTCTAAATAGGCGATTATATGCTATGTAAATTATGTCTCAGTAAAGCTAGGGTTTTTTTTCCCTCCCCCCATGAGTTTTAAAGGGTATAAAAACTAGATACAATACCTGGTCCTGTATTGGATGCTCTCAGACAAATGATGAATTATTTTTTTTTTAAAGATTTTATTTATTTATTTGAGATAGAGAGAGTGAGAGAGAGTGCACGAGAGGGGGTAGGGTCAGAGGGAGAAGCAGACTCCCCACTGAGCAGGGAGTCCGATGCGGGACTCGATCCCGGGACTCCAGGATCATGACCTGAGCCGAAGGCAGTCGCTTAACCAACTGAGCCACCCAGGCGTCCCCAAATGATGAATTATTAAGGATGGCTGGAGAAATTTGAATATAGATAGAATGGGCATTATTGAAACAAAAAATACTAAATATTGGCATGGCAACCTGGAGAGGTAAATGTTGCTCCTCCCAAATAATAAAATAAGTGCAGTAATAATAACAGAAAAATCCCAGGTAGTTTTTTAAATGTATAGTTAAAACAATTGGTTAAATAAAAGACAAAAAACAGCGTGTGTGTGTGTATGTGTCTATGCATATATAAAGGTTTGGAAGGACATACAATAATATACACTTAACTGTGGTAAACTCTGGGTAGCCAACACATGCACTGTAGAACACAGAGTGACAAACCTCCATGCACCCCCGTGCTGCTTTGACATTTATCAACACAGCCTACTCTGTTTTATCTGAACCCCACCAACCGTCTCTTCTCATGACTCCTTGTGTTATTTGGAAGCAAATTAAAATGTTATTTTTAATTCAAAGATGATTATCGACTTGATACTTAATTAACTTTACATAAATGCATGAAAGAAGGTCTATTAAGGTACATATCAAACTGTGATTGAGAATGGAATAAGAGGACAGTGGAAGGAGTGGGTCTTTTATGATGAAAAAGCATTCGTGTAGAATTTTTTAAATCGTGAAGCATGGAAAAATAACTTTAAAAAAGAAACATCCCTCCATATGTACAAGAGGCATAAGATAAGTAGTGGAAGGTGCCCTGAACTAGAACTCAAGAGGTGAGCATTTTACTTCTATTTCTGTTACTGTGGCCATCGTGTCTCTGAGTCATTGCTTATAATTGCTCTGGAGGATCAAGTATATTATTCACTCATTCCAATAATATCCTTGAGCATCTACTATATGCCCCGCATTGTCCTCGTTGTCTGAGATCCAGCATGACTTCATTTCCATATTAGGCAGGACTCTTTTGGTTGTAAGTAAAAATAATTCAAACCCAAACTAAGCGAAAACCAAAGAGAAGATGCAATGGCTTGTATAAGCACAGAATCCAGGGATGACCTGACTTCACATGCACCTGGATTGAGGCTAAGAG
The DNA here is from genome assembly GCF_011800145.1 of Mirounga leonina. Classification (NCBI taxonomy): domain Eukaryota; kingdom Metazoa; phylum Chordata; class Mammalia; order Carnivora; family Phocidae; genus Mirounga; species Mirounga leonina. The sequence goes on along the minus strand of NW_023270265.1, from coordinate 11,328,794 downwards.
AGTTTCATCGGGACCCAGTCTCCTAGCCCTCCACCCCTTCTCCTCAGCTCTGCATTTCTCTGTGTGACCTTCCGTTTCATGCAGGCTCTCTCAGTATAAGGACCCCTGGTGCCTCCAGGATTATATCCTCACTGCATCAAGACCAAGTGTTCTGGGGAATGCCCTTCCTCCTGTAGGCTTATCATGATCCTGTCTCAATCAATATCCTCTTGTATAAAGTCCATACAGCGTGCACCAAACACAGCGTCTGGCACCTTAGCTGCTATGTAAATGTTACTTCCTTCCACCTCCTATCTTCAAGGCTATATTCCTTATGTTTGCCAACCACATTGTCTCTTTGTTTGATTTTTTTTTATTTTTAAAAATAATTGTTGGTATTTTTATTTTTATCTATGATCTGTTTTCTGAGGCCACTGTTTGGGAAAGATCCATGGCCCATTTACTCATGAAGATAATCTAGGCTGATTTCCAATTGAACGCTTCTGCTTTGAACCATCAGAGATCCTACACAAGGCTGCTGTGCAGAACGTCCCATGTTATGCACGCTCAGCACTGATGAGAGAAGCTGGGCTTGTGTTCTCGCAGCTATCATTTCAGGGCATACGTGCCCGTGGTTCCCACCCCTCTTTAGCAGAATTGCTTATAGTTTCCCTATTATTCAATGGAAAGGTATGGCAATAGAACAGTTCTTTTTTTTCCCCTAGGGCCTTTATAAACAACTTTCCTCTCTACTTTCTCTCTTCTTAGAGTCAATGAGGTTTTCCAGAAAGGGAGGAACTTAAGAGGCAGACAAGGTAAAATCCCTTTCATCATCTACTAGTTGGGGCTTTTTAGAAAGCCCTTTGGTTCTTCTGAGCCTTGAGTTCTTGCAACGATTAATGGGAACAATAATGGACTTACCCCACCGTGTAGTTGGGAGGTTTCCATGAAAAATAAAGCTTATAAGCTTCTAGTGTGGTGCCCGGGACAGAGTAACCCTCAGCACACAGAGGCCTCTGTCCTCCAATGGCATAGCACTTTCAGATTTCTTTCTATAGATCTCATTTTACTTCTTGTCTGACCACTATTTTTCTGATCTCTGCTGCTCATTCATAAATCCCTAGAGCTTGTGAATCATGCTTTGTTTCTTTTTCTTGCCCATGGAGCTGAGCACCATGTCTTTTCATAAGGGGGTCCTAACAAATGATTTATAGGTATATAAAATATGGTAAGTTTGATACTCCTATTCCTAAATTATAGGTATGAGGATACAAGCATCTAATAATCCTACTATTTGTGAGACTGTGTTATGTGATTTCTATTTATTTTCTCATTTAATCTAATGTGAACCTAGGTATGGTTCCTTTCTCATTTTACAAATGAGGAAACTGAGGTTTGAACATGCTAAGGACTTGCTAAAAAGTCATTCAGCAGGTGTGTGGTGGGGCTTGTCCTTAGGCTCAGGTCTGGTCACTCTGGACACTCAGCCCCTCTGACCCGAATGGACTGCAACACATTGCCCATCTTCCAGGTAGGCCCGTGCCTAGGACATCGGCATCTCAGCCAGGTGCCATCCTAGCAGGAAGAAAAGATAAAGCTAAGCCATGAAGAGACTTCAAGACCCATACTTCATGGTACAGATGTATAGCAATGTGGAAGCAGAGATGAGAGTACTCACAAAGGCAGTCTCGGGAGAAACTTAGGCTACAAGAATTCCTCTCCAGCCCCAAAGCCCAGTCAATTACACACATAAAACCTCTTGTTCCAAGGCTCAGGCACAGTGCCCATTTCCTGCTCTGTTCCCTCCTCTGAAGAACCTTTCCATGTTAGGGTCCCAGGCCTAGCCTGGATTCTCCGTGGCTATATTGAGTCTTAGGTCTGTGCTCTGCACCAACACCCCTCCTTGCCCTCCTGCTGCACTCCGATGTCTCAGCTCCTTTCCAGCTTTTGCCTTGCCCAGTGATCTAGTTACATTCTAAACTGTTGTAGGAACCCATTTTCCCCGCCTCTTTTCCATAAAGTAGCATCATGCCTCGTGCCTGAGACCTAAAACTTAAGAGCAGGTATACTCCTAACAGCAGGAAAACATTTTAACTCCCTTTCCACTGGCTTTTTGCTACTTTAAACCTTCAAGCTTTCTCTTCTCAATATCAAATTGGGTCATTGCAAGCCCAGCCCAGTGGCAGGTGGGTAGAGTGTGATCTGGGTTTGCTCTCACCTTACAAATATTACTTCTTTTCATCTTCCAAACAGGTCTTTGATATACATTCTGATGAAAAACTTGAGATTCGAGGAGGTTAGGTAATTTGTCCAACATTTTAGTGTAGATTGGTCTGATTCCAGAACTCATGCTGACATTCTGGAGATGTTTAAGGGGCTGCACTTTGGCCCCCTGGAAGCCAAGATGGGTTCCAAACCTGATGAACTGATGGGGCAGGATCAAGGTGAAGCTATTTGCCAGGTATCAGGGGCCCTAAATGGGACATCTCTGCCCTGGTCAAGGCCTCTCGTTCTCCCCCTTTATCCATGTGTGTGAGCTCCTGCAGGCTCCAGCCCTGTCTCCTCTGGCCATACACGATCTCAGTCACCTGAGTAGTACCATAACAAAGAGATCTGACCAGGCTTCACCTTCCTTATTCCCCCACTCTTTGACATTTCACTCCCCTTGCAGGCTTTCTCTCTCATGCCCCCTAACATGTCTGCAGTGATTTAAGAAGGTTCATGTGCTTTCCTGTGTCCCTCCAAGCTTGTAATTCCACAGGGCATGTTCTAAAAATAAAATGATTCTATTCTGAAGTAGGAACATTCATTTGCTCAGAGCTAAGCTTCTGGGAAGCTCCAGGCAGTCACCGACATATTTGCAGAACCTGGCCCATCTCTTATCAGCACTGTATATACACCCCTAACCTAGAAACACTGCAGCTGGGCCTCATAGCACTGTATGATGGGTGCAGGTTCTCCCTCCATTTTATGAAAGATAAAATACAGATTTAGTGAGGATCAAAGGAGATACTGCTCTAAGCTTCTCTAGAGCAATGGCAGTAACTTAGAAGCCACTGGGGAATAATTTGGGGAAGAGGAGGTTGTAAGGAAAGGAAGCCAAATGGGCCTGCAGAGCCAGGAGCTGTGGGCAGATGCTACAGAGAAGTAGACTACGATCATACAAGGACATTCTAACAGCCAGGGCTGTTCCAACATGAAATGGACCACTTAGGAAGGTGGTGGGTTTCTTGTGGTTGGGAGTGGAGCTGGGGCAGCTGGAGCATAACTATTGTTGGGGAAGGGTTCACCCTGTGAAAACTTGGTCCACAGGCAGGCTGAGTTTTCCATGCTGGGCTTGGGCTGGGGACTCAAGTCGCCAGGCAAATGTGGACAGGGCTAGCTTAATTAGCCCAACCTTGCCATCTTTAGGGGGCTGTTCTGGACTGGTGTAGGGAAAGGACAGTCTTTCCCAGCATCAGGAATCTGGCGGGTGATATTGACCCACCTTAGCAGGGAGCAGAAAAATGAATGAAGCAAAGCAGGACATTTGTCAGAATCTGGAGTAGGGCCAGATTCTCAATGTGAGCAGTGTGCTAGGTCAAGTCACAGACCCAGCCAAGGGCAATCAGAATGCTGTGCCCTAGACATAAATGGTGTGGAGGAAGGTGGAGGAGAATGGGAGGGAGTGTTGGAGGCAGGGGTGTCTTCCTTTGCTCAGGCCCCTTGGCAGGGGCATGAGTTTCTTCCAGAAGGAAGGGCAGCATGACATTGCACAGGGAAGAGGCTTTGTGTCTGTACCGAGTAAGGCAGGAAAGTGGGAGCTGACTCTGCCGGCCACACTGGGTGACTACACCTTACCTTGCCTTCAGCTCTGAGACCACAGCATCCTGTGGCCTGAGGGATTTGAGATTTAGCCTAATTTGTGTTAGATTTGCTCAGTGGTGTCAGTCCCGGGTCTAAAACAGTGATTCTTAAAGTGTAACGTATGTCAGCATCACCCAGAGGGCATTTTAACCCCAGATGGCTGGCCTCACCCCAGCATTTCCATTTCAGTGCGTCTGGAAGGGGCTTGAGAATCTGCATTCCTAACAAGTTCCCAGGGATGCTTGTGCTGCTGGTCCAGAGAGCACTCTTTGAGTAGCTCTGGTCTAAAGTAATGCTAAGCCAAAGAGCACCCACAAAAGTGACACTTACTTTCCTCCAAACCTTATTCAACAAATGTAGCCCCTTTTTTATTTCAGTTACCATGCCAAGAACTAGAGATATTGCAGGAAAAAATACAGAATCCCTGATGTCAAGTGACTTAGAATCTATCAATACCTAAATTGGCAGTGACAAAGCAGGTCAGTGCCTAGACAGGTAATTACTGGGAGCAGTAAGTATGTGAGAATTTGTACACATGTGTACTGAAACATACAGTCCCAGGGGATGCTAGAAACAATTTCTAGAACATGTGGCCTTTAACGCAGAAGCTGGTTTTAGGGTCAAGAAACCCTGCATCAACACCTGGCTCTGCCCCTTGGTACCTTTTTGACCTTAGGCCAGTTAATTTTCTTTCAGTCTCAGATTCTTCATCAACCAAATGGTCCTGAGTCATTCAACATGGGCATGTTCTAAGCACAGGGCCACAGAGTGAACAAGCCTGACAACCTCACCCTGCTCCCAAGGAGCTCACACTCTGCTCGCGGCAGCAAGATTGGAGACAGAGCATTACCTGTAGATGCATAAATGAGCTGTGACAAAATGCAATCAGGATGGCAAGGCCAGGGAAGAAGAAGGAAGGCAGATGATTTTAGGGGGGATTGTCATGGAAGACCTTCTTGAGGAGGGAAGCCTTGAACTGAGAGCTGGATGAGAATGAGGTTGTATTTGCCACGTAAGCTGTGCTATGGGGTGGACATGGAAGTCGATATGACTTTAAGAACTCTGATGGTTGAGTCGCCTGGGTAGTGCATTTGGTTGGGTGTCTGACTCTTGGCTTCAGCTGTAGTTCTGATCTCGGGATCGTGGGACTGAGCTCCACGTCAGGCTCCAGGCTTGGCGCAGACTCTGCTTGGGATTCTCTCTCCCTCTCCCTCTGCCCCTCCCACTTACATGCTCCCTCTTTCTCTCTTTCTCTCAAATAAATAAACAAATCCTTAAAAAAAAGAACTCTGATGTTCAGTTGTCAATAAAACATGCTTATCTTCATCACCATCAACCTCTTCGTTATCATAACAGTTGCTGTTATATCACAATTATTACAGTTACTGTAAGGCCACAAAGGCAAGCGCATGAGCAAAGGCCAGGGGTGCGTGGTCTCCCAGGTGCATTTGGAAAGGTCAAAGTTCAGTAGCACTAAAGCACAGAGAATTCATGGGGTGGTAAATAGCAATGCTTGAAAGCCCAGTAACAGTTCTGTGGACCATACTAGACCCTAGACGTCTTCAGAAGCCATTGGAAAAATCTGGGTAGCAAGGTGACACGTTCACATTTGTGAACCTCCATGGGCTCTCTCTGTTCTGCCTGCAGTGTGGGGAGTAGGGGAAAGTGAACAAGACTGTGGGTGACGGGGAGAGGTCAACAGTGTGCACCAGGATGCAATGGTGGGGCATAGTGATAGAGATATTTAGGAGGAGCCGTGAGCAGAATGCAGCTGTCTATTGGATTGGAGGGGGAAGGGGCCTGGCCAATGGACAGGATGTGCCTCTCCCCAGCCCACTTCAAGCTACAACTGGAGGAAGACAGACCGTAAAGGCAGGACTTGGGGGAACCTGCTGCGGGATGTCGGGCAGGTGACTTCGCCATGCAGTGCTTCTTTCTGTCAAATAGGATATTCTGCTTCACGGAAAAAGATATTATGAGGACTGAGTCAGATGACAGGTATGAAAAGCACTTTGGCGATTGTAAAACACTTTTCAAATGCAAGGTGCTATTTTTATTACCCTCGGTTTCCCTGTATAGAATGTGACCCAATAACTGGATGACGGCGTCTGGCTGCTCTGGAGGGAGCGGCAAAGGAGGAGATGGCAGGCCCCCAGCTACACCTGCTGGGGCCTCTGGACAAGGCCTGAGCTAGCCACCCCCCCCCCCCAGGGGCCCACCCTTTCCCACACTGCCCTTAATGTGTCTCTCATTTAAGATGATTTGCTAGGCAAAGCTGTGTACATCATCAGAGAAAGGTGGCAGCCTCGGATGATTCAGTGGCTGCAAGGAAATAAGCCCCATCGTCTCTAATGGGAGCTGAGAAGGCAACGACATGATTACCATGCATCCTCCCATTAGGAAGCTGCACCAGGCAGCTGGGGCCCGGTGCAGACGGGCGCTCTCAGCGGGGGCATCTCCTGCGCAAAGCATTCACGAGAACTTAAGATGAATTCCTCTTCACTGGGCTTTGGAAATGGAAACCTATTTAGGGCTAGGCTGGGCACGTGGCTCTGTGGAAATCCTTGCGCTCCTCGCTGAGCCCCCCCTCCTCCCCTCCTTCCCTTTCCTTTCTTCTCCCCCCACGTCTACTTCCCTGTCTGCTCTGCTCCTCGGGTCTGTCCATCTCCTACTGCGACATCGCAAAGTAATCCCTGAGGCACGTACCCTGATGTGTGTCGGAGCCCATCCACTTAGTGACTGGGCGTCCCCTGGAGCGCCAAGCCCCGCCCCGCCAGGGCTTTGCGGTGCAGGTGCCATAGTTGGGTAAGACGCGCGGGTAGCCTGTCTTCACACTCACACTTGCTTCTGTCCCGTGGAATGGGATTGCACAGACTGACATGTGGCTCCGCCTGTCCTTGTGGGTGTGTGTACACGTGTGTGTCCTGTGGCTCAGCATGGCCTTCTGTCCTATCTTTCACCCCAGCCAAGCCTTCTGGGGACTTGTTCCGAGTGCAGCAATGCTTGTACTGTGAGTCCCCCGAGGTTCCAAAGGAATCTGCAAACATTGGCAAACTCATTTGCTGTGAGGGATTTTATATCAACACTCCTCCAAGGGCCACAGCAAAATAGCTCGATCCCAAATTGCAGAAGGAGCTCTGGGTCTGCTCAGGGCTCTCTCCTTCCCTCCCCCTAGTGCTGAGCCGTCTTGCCTAGCCAAGCCCAGCTCCTCAGAGCTCTGCTCCCACCGTCTCTCAAATTGGAAACTTGAATTCTAGAGGAAATCTTGGATCTGGGCAAACAGTCCCTGGGCTGGCTCCCTGCTTAGGGCTGCTTCGCCTTCTCCCAGGGCCTCGGTTGAAATAGGTTATTGCCTTTTCCCCCAGAGCTCACCCCCTTTCCAGGATAAGCCACTGTCCTTTCAAGCTTGCCCTGTTTCCTGAAATAGGGACCACTGTCCTTGTTTAAGCCTCCATACACAGCTGACATTTGCATTAGTTCAACAAATATTTACTTCTTAGCAATTACTGGGGATACAAATGAAAATAAGACATAGCTCTTGCCTGTAAGAAATCCACAATCTAGAGGAACAAGCGAGCAAGAGATGTAAACAAGTAAGGACAGTTGATTATTTTAAAATTCCTTTATAATTTGAAGATGTTTGCATTTGCTGATATTTGCTCGTCTCTAAAAAAAGTCGAAGTGGAATAGAACATTCTATTCAGATTCAGAATTCCTCAGGATGTCCTGTTATTACCGAGAGTGACAATAGTATTGTAAACCTTACCACCATCTCACCGTGTCTGGAGCATTAGCTCCATCATACGGTGGGGAAACTGAGGCACAAAGCAGTTAAATGACTTGCTTAAGGCCAGACACTGAGAAAGCGGCAGAGCTATACATCAAACGTTTGCTGATTTGACACTAACAGTCTCCTTCTTTACCCTGCTCTAACCTGCCTCCCTCTGATACTCTCCTTTTCCGATGGGGACTTACCACCAGCCTGCCAAATGGTGAAGAGTGACCCTTTTAGGTCATTGACATGCAAGACTTTCAACTTCTGAAATCAGGCCAGCATCAGACATGTGACATGACACAGGAACATTTCCCCATTCAGAGGATCATTAAAGGAAATGAAAGCCAGCAGATCATTGTTATGCACGAGGAAACAACATAAATGGGAAAATCTATGAACATCATATCCATAAGTCTCTGGGAAATTTGCAGCGGAAACAAATGGGCCAGAGTATGAATGGGTAATCCTTCACCAATGGGAACCTGGGAGCCTTGGGGCCAAGCTCACAGCAGAATGATCCATTCTGTTCAGCATGAAATGAATTCTCTGGTGAAACAGGGGAAAGGCAGTTTCACCACCTGCTCCTCGACCGTAAGATCTGTGTATCTGGGTTTTGACTTCTGGAAGATGAAGGAATGCTTAAGCCTATTCCTCTGGGCATATGGGAGATGCATGGTAGATTCTTCTGCAGGTGGGTGGAAGCCCTTGGGCCACGTCCCCATGAACTTGGCAGTGTTTGGAGATCAGGGTTTGTTCCACACTCCTCAGGGTCTCTCTAAAGATGGGAATTAGAGGAGATAAGGCCACTTCGGGAGGTTGGACATGGCATCTAACACAATGCCTCGGAGAGCAGGGATTGTTCAGCAAGCCCCTGTCCTTTCTGATAAAAGGACAGTTCCCTGGTTGATTGGCAGGGATATTGGATTGTCAAGGCTTCCATTCTGTCCCTACTTAAGCATATTAGGAATTTTCTCCAAATCCCTGTCTACTTGGGAATACAGTTCCACTTCTCCTCAAAAATGTATCTTCCTTGTGCAGATTTGATTGCTCCATTAGTGGCAAGCCCACAGTCTCTCCCCTAGGGTCCTTTTGCATCCACTGGGAAGTGTGAATCATATGCAAAGCACAGTGGAATCAGTTTGTCCTTGCCCAGCATCCATCCTCACTTTGTGTAATAGCTCCAGGATTTTCCAACAGGAATCTTCTGGACAGTTGTTTGTTCTCCTTAGGATTCCATAATTTTACAGTGGAGAGGCGCAGGGCAACTTCCATAATATAGTATAATCTTATCTCTTTTTAAAAAAACAATAAGAGCATAATCATGAGTTAACCTTTATTGAATGTTTAAGTGCACATACTATAGTAAGCACCTATCATATAATATCTCATCTAATCCTCACACATACATTCATAACAGAAACACTACAATTTCCATTTTATAAATGCAGAGACTGAAAGTCAAAGGGCCGATAATGCAGAACCAGGCATTTGCACCCAGGTGCTTCTGACTTCAAAGTTTATACCCTTGGCCACTATGCTTTGGGCTGACTCAGAACTCCTTTTTTCAAATTAGAGGATTAAATGCTCTGAGATGCACTCAGTAAAGAACACACTATTTAATGTTGCTTAACATGAAACAACATTAACAGCTTTGCTAAGCTCTGCCAGGGACCATTGCCGCAATCGGCAGGTACATCCCTTCCTGACCTCTGTGCTCAGAACAGGACAATTGTGTAGAAATTGGAGTAGTGGTATTGCTGATGGTGGTGATGATGGTGATAATGATAGAATTTAGTGAGAGACTAGTATGTGCTAGGCACTTTGCATGCTTTATCTCATCTAATCTTCACAATTACGATAAAGAGTGAGTCCTAGGGTGCCTGGGTGGCTCAGCTGGTTAAGGAGCAAGCGAGCCTTCAGCTCAGGTCATGGTCCCAGGGTCCTGGGATTGAGCCCCGCATCGGGCTCCCCGCTCAGCAGGGAGCCTGCTTGTCCCTCTGACCCTACCTCCTCTCATGTGCTCTCTCTGTCTCTCATTCTGTCTCTCTCAAATAAATAAATAAATAAAATCTTAAAAAAAAAAAAAGAGTGAGTCCTATTACTATCTTATTCAGTAGATGGGGACATTGGAACATCAAGAGCTATCTTGCCCAAGGTCATACCACTAGGAAATGGTAGAACAGGGATTTGGACCCAGACCTGCCTGAATTCTCAGCCCCCTGGATTGTGTCTGCTTGAGCCCCACCCACCTTGATAGCTCAGACTCTCAAAGGACCTGATGATTTTCTTTCAAGGTCTTAAGCACGCCAGAAAAGGCAGGCCCCCTTGTCCATCTGTCCCTCTGCCTTCTAGAGTGCCAAACATCAGAGCCTGTGGAGGCTCTGCTGTCAGCCGGAGAGCTCTTCTGCAGAGCCTGTGAGGGAAAAGGAGTCCCACAAGCCCCATTACAGCAGCGAGGGCATCGCTCTATGTGGAACCCTATAGACCGGGAGTAGATTAAAGCTCCAAGATACACGAATTTCAAAATTGAAGCAATAAAGCACTTTTTTTTCTCAGCTTGCAATTGCCCCTTAATTGGACCATGAATAGCAATTACACTATAAAGCCTAACAGGAATGTGTGGGTAATTAGAGTATGTCTTGGGCAGTGGGTTTTAATGGAGGAACCCGGGTAATCATTGAGTGACTTTCACCCTCTACCAAGTGATAAAATCATCATGAAACGCCTATCAATCACTCAGAAAAAGTGCAAGTGTGATTTTAATTCCTGCTAGAAGAGGTCTAGGAAGGCTGGAAATCCACTCTGCCCAGAAAGCTCTGTCTGTGTCCTTGAAGAAGTGGGAGAAGCAGAAGCAGAGGTGCTCCCACGTTCTGGGAACTTACAATGTCCCGTCTGCAGCTGCTTTGCACACATCGCTTACTTCAATCCTCAGCATGGCTTTGTGGGGAGCATATTTTTATACCCATTGCCCAGATAGAGGCAATGAGACTCAGAGTAACTCATACAGCTGGTAAGTGACTGATCCAGAATTTAAATACAAGTGTTTAACTTAGGTCAAGCTTTACATTCATGACCTTTCATCTCAACAGCTGCTCAACACTTACTGAGCACTTATGATGGGCAGCGCTTTCTATAAATTATGTGTTTTAATACTTTCAACAGCTATGTGAGGTAGGTTTTTTTAAAAAAAAATCACACTTACAAGTGAAAAAGTAGATATTTGATAGGAGTGGTAATTCTTATCTTGGAATATCGCCTTCCCCTACCCTTCTCATCACACACACACACACACACACACACACAAACACATACATAACCCATTTCTTCTGTCTCTCTGTCTCTATTTTCCAGTAGCTGAAGCCACATTTTGGGGGTTCCCTTGAAAGCAGTCCATAAGATAATACAAGAGATAACTTAAGGGGGATGGAAAAATGGCACAAGAAACCGGAAGGCCCCCCAAAATGGATAAGCTAGTGAATAGCTCCCAATGTCAGAACCTGAGGCTTCACCTCACAGGGACTAGAAAACAGGATAGACTGCACACACCAGCATTACCTCAACTGAGGAACAACAGAGCAGGTATTCATGTACCAACTTCACTAGTCATGGTAGAGGAATCCCAGAAGTGGGAGAGTTAATTCTTCCATGCTTCCTTCCAGCTCATAGTGAACATAGCAAAAGGGGTTCCAGAGAAAGAGAAGACCCTCAGCAAACCAGTTCAGACCCTTATAGGTGGTAAGGCAAGGGCAGGGCACCAGTCCTACAGCAAAGGAACAAACTGGTCTTCAACGAACCAAGAAACAATGGAGAGGCAACAGAAAGCAGAGCTTTGGAACCAGATAGACCTGGCTAGGTAGGCTTGTTATGTCACCCCCTGGCAGTGATTGACCTAAGCTAATGGGCTCGCCATCTTTTATTCAGTTCAACTCACATGTGAGACAGGTGACGGATGCCCACATCACAGAGTAGAGTAGAAGATTCCAAGGGATAAAACTTGCCAGATCTTGACTCTGCACTTATCTGGCATATAGTTCAAGATATTAATTCACCATGCCTTGAAAACTGCCTTAAAAACCAAACAATAAGAGGCAGTTTCTGGTCTAGCGAAAATATCAAATCATTCTTCATCTAGGTCCTCTAAAGTAGGAAAGTGTAATTTGTAACTTGTCTATTGGGCAATCTATTGAAATCTCCTAGCTCCCATCCCAGAAATACACACAGAAGCTACAAAAAGACATCTTACAGAAAGCAGATGGGACACTTCCACAATCATCTGGGGGAATCGATATGTAAGCTCAAGGACATTTAGTGAATCTGCTGGGTTTTTGCCTGCTGTGTACATTCCCAAGCCCTAATCCTGGTCTTGATATAAGCCTACCACATGGGACTCTTGGAAGAAAAGCATCCTAAATGATATCTATGAGTTGCTGAGGGCCAGATACGACCCTATTTCTTCTGATTCCCAGAAGCATTGGGACCATATGCTTCAGTAGGGACAAAAGCATTTTGTGAATCATTTGCTCCTTTGGGCTTTGGGCCATTGGTTTCTCTTCATGTCAGCGTCCTCCCAGAAAATGATTTAGGTCAAACTCAAGGATAAATGCTGACTGGTTTATTCCAAGCCCTCAAGTATAAGAAAAGCAGTGATGGAAAATAGAAACCAAGACTGGAGTTACTTAACCTGGCTAAGAGACGTCAGTCTTCCATGGGAAAAAAAAAAAAAAAAAAACCACACACACCAATCTGCTAACATCTTGGATCTGTCTTGGCTTGTTCCTTTTGGGAAGGGAAACCTCCACATGGGGGTGATATAATATTTCACTACCTTTTTATAATTGAATTGCTACATTTTGCTTGCTAAAATTCCTCTTCCTTATGAAGCAGAATAGGTCAGAACTGCACAGCAGCGGGACCCATAACTTGACATTGCCCCGTGTCCTCATTTTCTTCTCCCTTTATTCGCTCCTACAATATTCCAGGACAGAGAGACCCATTTGAAGCGTCAGAGGAGGAGTCCTACTATTTCTACTCTGTGCCAAGGGGCTCTTCAATGTAAGAATTGACTCTGTCCCACTGGGACTTCGGGGGACTGAGGAGGGATCACTTAACCACTAGTATACTGCAGAGCAATCCCCTCCTCCCCCAACTAAGCTCTCTTTCTGTGGAAGAGGAATCTGCTACCATCTGTATGTGACAAGAGCAAGTGGCTAGGGGACTGTTTAAGTCACAGGTAAGGATTTATTCCTCCTTTAGAGATTAAAATAGAGGTATATTTTATGTCTTTTCCCCATCTTCCCTGTTTCTCTCTTACCTTCATTTGTCCTCCATAAAGTATATAGTTATCAACATGCCTCTCAAATGTCATACAACCAGGGAACACACTGGAGACACAAGAGTGACAGAAAAATAACAAGAACTTTATCTGTCCTCACACCCCCAGTCTCCTGATACACATCCCTACAGATTGGCACGTTGTGGAGTCATGGACACATGGACTTGGGAACCAGGTAGTTCTTGTCAGAGAGCTGAGCCTCAAGCTACCTGTGTTACCCTGGGCAAGACTTTCTCCAAGTGTCTGTTTCCTCAGAGCAAAGTGGTGACACATCTGTCAAGGTTGTTGAGAGGATCACATGAAATAACATACATGAAATATTGGATTTTAAGTGCCCAGTAGATGTGAGGGCTCTTCCCTACTGCTCTGAGTTCCTGGATGTCTCTATCACCTTTCCTGTGCCATGTGTTAAAGCATAACTGCATTACAATGGATCCCACAAAACTGGAAAAAGGGACACATTTTTAAAAAGGATGCATAACCATAGGAAACACACCTGACTTCCGAGATCTTACTGAGACATAGGATAGTGTTGCCAGGTAAGCATCCAGTTAACTATGTTTTTCGTTTAAGTATATCCAAAGAGTACAGAGGAATATATTTGCACTAAAAAAATGACTTATTGTTTATTCAAACTTCAAAGTTAAGTGGATGCCCTGTATTTTTCCTCACTAATTCTGGCAACCTCCGTGTGCATATGCATTTCACTGCTCTGAGCTGTCTTACCTGGCTGACTAGTGTGAGAGCTCAAGAGCATCAGTCAAATTAGGTTGCTTTAATTTGGATCCTGAGCCATGACGACTGTCCTGCATAATCTTACTCATGTTTTAGGCAACTCTGAGAAGGTATTAACAAGCTTCGGGCAAGCAGAAACAAATATCTTCTTATGATATGTAGATTTGCCAAAAGCAATACAATAGCGAAATGAAAACAGAGCAGCTAGAACCAGATAAACACGTTACCTCTTCATTCAGTGGCATTGATCTATAAAGGAAATTTAAAATTTTTGTATAAGAGTGTGGAGATATACTTTTAGAATATGTATATTTGCCAGGAGCAATATAAAAGCAAAATGAAAACAGAGTGGCTAGAACCCATAGAATGCTTGTTACTTCTCTATCCAGGAGCATCAACCTCCAAAGGAAATTTCAATTATTTTGTTTTGTTTTAAGAGTGTTTCTGTGTCTCTGCTAACATAAGAAATCGGAGAAGAAGGACAGAGAAGATTTGTCCAGACAGAGAGAAGATGCAATGTGTCCATCCAGATGCTGGATTTGTGGCTGCCCCTCCTTAGAGGAAGGTGGTTCTTTGGAGGGAGGTAGAGACAAGTAGACTCTTACAAGTATGTGCAGTGGGAAAATCTGAGCTCACAGGGTAGATTCTATAATTTTGCTTTAAATTAATATTTTTGAGGCATTTCCATGTTTGCTGTCTTCTTGTTATTCCATCTATCTCTTGCTATGTAACAACTCTCCCTCCCATGGCTTAAAAACAATAACTATTGTTTATTATCTCTCAAAATTCTAGAGCTCACCTGGGCTTACCTGGGGTGTCTTTGCTCCTCATTCAATTGGCTGGGACAGCAATTATTTTTAGGCTTGACTAGGCTAGACCAACTAAGATGACTCACTGAAATGACTAATGTTTGGGAGCACTGTTGGCTGGGAACTCAGTGGGGTGGTCAACTAGAGAGCTGGCTGATCCTCTACCCAGCCTCTCCACACTGTTCAACCTTCCCCCAGTGTAGCAACTGCATTCCTAGTGCACAAAACCTGTACATCTCTTTAGGTCTAAATTTGCAAGTTATGCAGGGTCACTTCCACCACATTCTAATGGTCAAAGCAGGTCCAAAGGCCAGTCCATGTTCAAGGGAAGGGGATTTGTTCTCACCTCTAGATGCAGGGAGTGGAAAAAAAAAAGAAAATCACCACCATCTTTAATTATTCAGAGTTCATTCTGTGGTTACAGATTGCTTACATTCCTCTCACATGCAAAATATACTTCGCTACATCCCAGTGATCACAAAAGTCTTATTCAATTATAGCATCAGACTTGGACTTGAACATCAGGATTTTATTGTTTAATCATGTCCAAAAGTGTATGAGAAACTTACCCTGATGGATGTGCCATTCTTTGGGGGTAGGTCTTTAGTGTGGTTCTTCTAGATCAGATGGCCTATGAGTTAAAGAGACACAGCTCAACATGCACTGATAACAGACACAGGGCAACTACTATAGAAACTCATGTTCACAGAGGGAGGAAATACGAGGCACATAAACATCACTGTTCCAGAGCAATTCTGAATTCTGCCTGGGCACATGTCACAACTCCCCCTCCTCTAGGGGTAAGGGATGTATATTGATCAGGACCTGGGTTTGCACCCTCAGGTCTTAGTTGTTAGATATGTTTCTCCTCAGATCCTAGTTTTGTTGTCTGGGCCATTGGTTCCACCCTCTGAGTCATCTCTCCTGTATTGACTATATTTTCTTATTTTCTACATTCTCGATGCTCTGGCACTTGGAACTTTACACTGGAGAGATTGTCCCTCTGAGGGTTAGCTAACTCTTAGATATAGGAAACTCCCTCCTCTTCTGGTACATCTTTGACATCAACCAATCCAGAGCCAACAGCCCCAACCATCTAGTTTACCAAATTCTCACCCACCAATATTCCTTTTGCCCTAAATCACACCAGGGCCAGGTATTGGACAACTAGGGACCACCCCAATAGCCCGGAGCCCACCTGAAATTACGCAAAATATCTAATCTTGGGCTTACTCAGCATATCTATCCTACCTCACCCATTCCGTCCTGCAAGGCTCTGGATCATTCTTTGCCTTCTCACCCCTCACTGCCTCCTGACCATCTCTGGTCCTTCCCCATGGTCCAGCAGGGTATGGCATGATCTGTGAGTATAAATTTCGTCCTTCAAGACAGTTATTTCCATGTCTGCTGTCTCACCATACCTGATTAAAACAAATCCTGGGTACATTTTAATACATCTCCTTTTACCTAAAAAAATGATCCATATTTAGCGCAATAGCTTTCTCACACTCCTTCCTGTCCAAAAAAGATGGAGTTTATAGAGGCTTCCTCATTTCTTGTTAGTCAAGGTTTGATCACAAAGGAGATCTACTGCAAGTTCTGTGGAATGTGGGATTTATTATAGTAACTAACCTCCACAGTTGTGGAAGGAACTGAGTCAGTGAAGGTCTAAAAGAGAAAGGTGGGTGAACAGAGGAAAGACACAGACTGAGTTTCCTGGACAAATGGAGCAGGTGGACAGGCTGAAGTTGCTGAGAAAGTCTACCAAAATGGACTGTAAAGAGGATCTGGGGGAGACTTCCATGGAAAGCTATCACTTTTGTGTGGCTGCTGTTTATGACGGACCATAGGCAAGAGTCTGATGGGACCACTGGGACACTGTTGGCTCACAGAGCTAGGATCCGGAAGATCTGGATGGAGAGCTGATGAGCCCAAGGATCATTTGGAAGCCATCTGTGTTTGACCTCCATCCGATCTTTGGCATACTTGCCTTTACTCCAGACATTCAGTTTTTCTCTCCTTTGCAGAGGACAGGCCTTCCCACGCCTGTGACAGGAGACTGTCTCTCCTTCTCTGACTCTTTATGGACAGAGTTGGTTTGTACTGTCTCAGCATTATCTACCCCGCCTTCACCCCGTGGTCCAAGACAAAACAGGCGACTGACAGACTGTAATATAGTTTAAATCCTGATCCCCTGGAGCTCATTCCTCCATTTCCTCCTTCCCTTTCTTCTTGGTTTCTATGCTTTCTTTATGCCAGGCCTATGCACTGAGGGCTTGTGATGCACCTAACACTGGGCTTGGTGCTGGGGCAGATCACACCATGAGTAACTGAGTGAAGATGCAGCTTTGTGTATCTGTGCCTGCCTGCCTGCCTTATTCATTCATCTAACAGTTGTAATTTGAGATAGTGTTTGCAGGACTTTGTGTGGGGATGAGGGAGGCACCCAGCTCCTTCTCTAGCAGAGGACAGAAAGCACAGACCCTTGGGAAGAGGCACAATGGGTATCGCAAAAGCCAGAGGGGAGTTGAAGACAAACTGCTGGAAGGCATTGAGGTTGAAAAGATACATTAAAGTCAGATTCTGGGAGTCCTTTAATGCTTGTCTAAGGATTTGAGCCTGTTTCTGTGCTTAATGGGAAGTCATTAAAGATTTTTGAGATGTAGAAGCCTATGGTAAGAGTTGAACTTCAGGGAAGTGCAATGCCATGGGAGGATTCAGAGGTGGGGATGGTGAGTTCGGCTTATCACCTGGGGACTGAGGAAGGAGAGCTATCCTAGAGTGATTTGTCACATGAGTCTTGGAGCTGGAGTCCCCATGGTGTGCATAGTCTTGGGCTGATTGCCAGTAACTCTGAGCTCTCACAGTTGTGGGTGTGGGAGGTACTGAGGAGCGGTTGTGCCATCCTGTTGGCAGTGGGCATCAAGATTGTAGGACCAGGATGTTGGGATGTAAGGCCTGCCAGAAGGCAGGGTGTCTGCAGGACTCAGGAGACCGTATCACACAAGACAAATTCACTTGGTCACACAAGAGCCAGGAAACTCTTCTTTTGGCCAAGTCCACTCTGACAAATGAATCTTTTCTTGCCACCAAATCGATAGTCACTGAACTAAAGAATTGTTGGAGATAATTTTTAACTCAGTGGAGCCTATTTCCTATAAATCATATTTATTTATACATCCATTCATTCACAAATATCGGTTAAGCATGTGCTGTGGCATCATGATATAGCACATTGATGGTGGGGGTGGGAGTGTGCCTGTCCTTTCTCCCATGAAATAATGGTGATGGTAGATGGCAGGACATTCTTTCCCTTTTTTCCTTTTCTTTTTTTAAAATAAATAATGCTTTTGTTTGGCCAAATAAAATATCGACAATCTTCTATTAATACCCCACCTCCCTCCCTAGTCCATGATTCTCTGGATAGAAATCATTGCTTTGTGACAGAGGCTGCACATAGTTTTTATCCTGTTCAAATGTTTATTATGGACTTAAAAAGGCAATGATGATATTCCTATCAAGTTTCTGCATGACAGGAATAGGAAAGGGTTCTAATACACAGGTATCCAATATGCTGGATCACGGTCCAGAGCTTTCTGAAAAAAAATGGCCAGTGCCCTCAGGAGATGGATCAGGGAAGCAGCTGACAACACAGAAGAAGGTGATGCTGAAAGTAGAGGCACCATAGTTCAGACCACAGCAGGACCAGGGGTCTGGAGCTGGCCAGTGCACTCTGAAGAGCAACACCGACAGACGTGGGGAGTCCAGGAAAGAGTGGCCAGTATGGGGAAGCCATTCTTTTGGAATAGAAACAAATGAGAGACAGGTGTTTCATTAAAAAAAAAAAGTGATGGCTTGAGGCAAAAGGTAAAGAGTAGCCTAAGAGTGCTTATAAAAAGAACAACAACAACAAAAACCCACAAAGTTATACTGTTGTATTATAGAGACTTCTGAATATTTTGTAAATCCCACCAGAAGGCAGAACTAGGGATAGTGGATGGAGACTACAAGAAACCCAGCTGGTCTTACTATCAGAAAAAAAGAAAAGAAAAGAAAAAAGAAAAAAAATCCCAACTATTGGCATTTGCCCCACATGGAATATATCGCTGTTTTGTCTACTTCCTCATTCAGGGTATAGCTTCTCAATAAACAGTCCTCATGCTGGAGCATTTGGTGAATCTCCAAACCGGTAGCCACTAACATGCCTGGCTCCTCATGGGGGACAGGCAGACGTGTTGAATTTAATTAAATGATTTGATGCTCAGGTGTTGATTGGTGTCCAGCATGGCAAGTTCTCATAAAATTCTTTTGGGGCTCACTCAGTTTTGTTGATCCACAAGTAGGGATTGCCCAGCACACTAAAATCTTAGCTTTTATTCCCTGTGGTACAGGACTTCTTGAGGCTAACACAGCACTCTGCATCAGTTTCTCCATATGTACAAAAGAAACTCCCAGGAGTCCATAGCCTAAATGGTGAATAATTGGAGATATACAAAGCATGATTGACTTGACAACGATTGATTGACAATGACTGAGGCTCAACAGAGTCTGGCAGAAACAGCAAGGAGGAAGGACATAGCTGCTGTGGGGTCAGATACGGTTCACAGAGGAAGTGGTATTTGTGCTGAATTTGCTAGGGGGGAGAGGAGTAGAGGTTTGAGGCAGGAGGTGAGACAGGAGAGCATGGGTAGACCCAACCTGGAAGTATTAGAAACAAGATGGTTTGGGGAAGCTAAAGACATGATTTGACATGAGGTGAGCACAAACTTTGAGAGGAGAGGGTTAAAGTGACAAAAGATAAAGCTATACAAATAGATAAAGGGTCATAATGGTCTTCTGGGGCAGACTAAGGGGCTAGTGATATCCTGTGGACAACTGAGCTTCTTCTCAGGGTGGACTATTCTGTGGACCATGGAGCCTTCTAATGATGTGAGTTTCCCATCTTTAACCCACATCTACTTAAGTAATCTCCATATCCAAAGGAACTGCCATATAATGACTCAGATTTCTGGTGTGTTGTCTGCCATCAGAGAGATAGGACATTGGTAATCATGTTAGAAAAAGATCTTTATTTTCCCCTTCAAAATAAATGCTTTCTCTCCTCTCTTTTCTGCCTGCTTCTCTCATTTTGTTGGCAGTAAGAATCAGGCTTTGACAAATGATCAGGTGAGCTGCCGTCAGACTAACAACAAAGGCAGTTTTAAAAAATTATTATTTTATATTTAAAAATAAGCTTGGCTTCTACAAGTGTTCCTATTTTCTAGATTGATGACACTTCAGGTGGGCCTCCATTGTGAAGAGTAAACACTCCAAATTGCTCCTTCTCCTTGTAGGCTTCTTAAAGCAGAGACTGTTGGCTTGGAGAATGGTGTTTTGATAAATACACGTTTTAAAGCAAAGTTCTCTTCACCTCATACCCAACAGCATGTATTAAAACTTCACTGAAAATTGACATCAGAAAGTAGGAAGATTGTCCTAGGGCCATGGACATAAAAGGCTTAAGGACTCCAGATAGTTTTAATAAGATAATTAGAAGCCACAGCCTGAGTTGAGGATTAGACTTTGCTCTTTTTTTTTTTTTTTTCAGTAGAAAGCACAAGAGAAATAATGTTTTTTAAAGACATCAGAGCAAAAAGAGATGGGAGGGGGAAATGGAGGAGGAGGAGGAAGAGGAGGGATGCCAAGCAGAAAATTTGTAACCATTTGCATGATAAACACTTCCAGGCTGCTTGTCCTTACCATAAACACTGGAGTAGAGGGCTGGCTGGTCTGAAAGGAGGTCGTTGGGAATCTGGATAAAGCAAAAGGGAAGATGAGTCCCTCAGCCAGGTCACCCCCAGCCATACCTAAGCCCTGCCAGGAGCAGGGCTTCTAACACTTTTCCTAAGAAAATGACATTGCAGATAAGGTCCTTTATCTATCACTCTTGTCCCAGGTGGTCTGGATGCTTGCCACATCACTCCTGGGACCCTACTGTCTCCTGGAAAAGCAATCCTGCCTGCCAGCAGCCTCTTGGACTAAGGTGGTCCCACGTGTGGTAACAGGGTCCCATTCACTTTCTCAAGCATCACCCACTGGCTTTCCTGTCCTAGTCTCCTGTCCCTTTTCTTCCCTTCTCATCTCTTCCTTCCAGTGGTGACGCTAAATAATTCCAAATAAATATGATGACCCTGCGAAACAAACTGCTATGGAGTGAAATTACTATGGTTAAGAGTACTAGTTAGTCAACAATGAGCACTACTTTTAGGACTTCCCAGCATACCATACACATGGTACTCAAGGCTATAAAGCAGCATCTCCTGTTAACCTCGTACGAAACCTGCGAGGAAGCAAGTTCTTATACCCAAGATAGTTCATGGCTGAGAAACAGAAAGACTGGTTACCATGTGTGAGGTCACACAGCTAGTGCCCGGCAGACAGGTGTTCGGCCCCATGCATGTGGTCAGTCTCTAGAACACTGACAGTAAGCGGCTGCCCATCCACTCTCCTCATTGTTCGCTTATCCGTGTGAGCATGAAACCCAAGATGCCTCTTTGGTATTTTTCTGACCTCAGCAATTCTGACAAGTCTGATTTTCTGAATTTAATTTCCATGACTCTTGATGAAAAGGATCAAAGAGTGGCCTTCCTGACCTTGCCCAAACCAACAAAACTCCCCAGGTCTCCAGCAACAGTGAACATGGAATTTGGAAACAGCTTCGGGGCTGTGCCTACCTTCCCCAGAAGCCACTGACAGGCTCTGGATAAACACTCTGAGCCTCAGTTTTCTCATGGAGATAATGTCTTCCTCATGGAGCTGTGATGAGGGCTAAACGAAATCCTGTATCTAAAAGACCGAATTCAACACCTGTCACAAAGATGTGCCCAGAAAATACAAGTCCCTGCCCTCACTCCCTCTCCTCCTCCGTAATCCCAGGCTTGTGCTGGGTGGTGCTGGGGACAGCAGCAGCCTGGTGTCACTGCTTCATGTGGAACGTTCTTGGTGGCACAGCCAGAGAGAGGGACAGGCGGAATCTCCCCTGCCTAGAGCCCGTACTGCCAGCAGCAGGGTGAACTGGGTGATCCTGCTGTTGAGGTGCCACCTTAGGGTGGAGCAGGACCTGTTTTCAGTTCGTCCATTTAGTCATCTTCCAGCCCCAGCTTTTGTGGGGGTGTTGAGAGTTACAGACAATGATACATGAGAAGTATTCAGTATGATGCCCAACAGAGAGGAAATGGTTAATGCACGTTAGTTCTTTTCTCCCTTTTATTTCCTTTCATGTTCAAATTCAGGCTTCTGCAAGGGATTGTGCTCTCTGGCCTGAAGGATATGGAAAATGAACAAAACGAGCTCTGACTGTCATCGGATCCCGGGACCCCGTCCAGGTGAAAGATGCACATCACCCTGAGGTGAGAGCTGCAGAAGAAGGGGCATGAAGAATGAGCCATCTCCCTCCTCAGCACTGGGTCAGGGAGGCAGAAAATCACAATCACCAGGAGCCGTTCTTCATTTTCTGCAATGAAATTTGGGAGGATCATCTTCAATCAGTGTCATTGCGGGAAGAGAAGGAGCCACTTTATATGTTAACTCTGATTTCCCACAAAAAGAAAACCTTGATGAGGCCATCCCTTGGCATCTGCCATCGGCCCTTCATACCTGCCCCACCTGAGCCACCCATCACCTTCTCCCCGTCGTGCACAAAGCACAGTCCATCCACTGGGCTGTCATTCTCTGTCAACCTCATCTCCATTTTGATTCTTGGGGGTGCTCCTTTTCTGACACCCTCTGTCAGTGGGTGGGGCTCCTGAGGTCTCTTGTTTCCCTTTCCTACCACACATATGCCATCTAAGGGGCTCTGTAACACCCCACACACATGGGTCACCACGGTTGGCCTCGTTCCTGGGTCATGATGCTCCCTACATCTTTTATTTCCTTTTTGCCTCACTTTTAGGGCTTGAGAAATTACAAATTTGGACTCTAGGCTATGATTCCATCATGGCGCCTTGATAAAGTGCCTTGAGGTGCTCGACCTGAGACCCTGTCAGTTTTATTCAAGTCATTAGAACGTCTCTTCCAGAGCTTTTCTAGCGGGATGACCCCATGTTTTACCCCAGTCCATAGGTGAAGCCTGAGTACAATCTAAAACATTCTGTAAGGATGAACCATCCCTCACCCTCTCCATTGCTGCCATCCTGGTATAAGCCGATTTCATGGGTCACCTGCATTGCTGTAATAACCACTTGCCTGGTCTGTCTGCCCATATCTTGCTTACCCTCCCCATGCACCTCCAGAGTCTATTCTCAGAGCGGCAGCAACAGAGGGCTAACTAAACATAAGTGAGAGCTGCTCAAAGCCCACTGATGGCTCCCTCCCCTTGGGAGGAGAAAGCTTTTGGCTCTCTAGCCCCCACTCCACTTCACACCAGGCTGCCCACCCTCTGACCTCGCCTCCTACCCTCCTACTCCGCCCCTTGGTTCCTCCTGGCTGTTTCCAGCATTTGAGGCAGACCTCTACTTCAGAGGAATGCTCTTCTCCCAGAAGTCCTCGCAAGTTTTATTTTTTTTCCTTTTCTTCACTTCCTTTATTTGTTTCCCCGCAAAAAAAAACCAAAAACAAAAACAACACCTTTTCATTGAGGTCTTCAGTAAACACTCTTTTAAATTGCAACCCTTACTTCCTGCATGCTGGTATCTATCATTCTTATTCCCCTTTCTGGCTTTATTGTTTTCTTCACAAGGCTTATCATTTTCTAACACACGATATATTTTACCTATGTTTTGTCTGTCTCCTCCCAATCAATTTTAAGCTCCATGAGGATGTGAGTGTTTGCTGTACCCCAGCACCTAGAATACTTTCTGGTGCAGAGTGGGTCCTCAGTAAATGCGTGTGGAATAAATTCATTCTAGTAATGCTAGCCAAGACCAGGACCTGGTCATCTCTCCATCCATCCGCTTGCAGTTTGATTGCTCGTCACAATGCACATGGCCCTTGACTGGCCCCCTTGGGTACCCATAGCAGGACAATAATAAAGGCATAATTCCTTTCTTTGGGAAATAAATCTATTCCAACTTTTTTTCAGTCATTATTTATACCCTAACTCCAACTAGATTTTTCATTACCATGTGTCACTGACTTTGAGCAACTCTTTCGAGTGCTGATGACCTTGGACACACCTGTTCCCCATTTAAAGGCCAGGATGGAGATGAAGGATGGCCCTGTTATTATTACAACTTGTCAAGAAACCTCACTGGTTTGATCAATCCAGACAACCTTCGTTCAGAGGGAAGAGACAAATCAGTCATACCAGTTATTTGACAAGGTGTCAAAGACACAATGGTTTTTGGCTGAAATGAAATATCCTATCAGGTGGGTTGGTTTTGTTTAGAAACATGACTTCCCTCTAAGACTCTATAAAGTCTACACATATATCCCATTATTCACATCCTTAGACAATAAGCCCAAACTTGCCTTGTTTACTTGTCCTAAAATCAGGAATAGTATTTGTGAGTTTCAGTAGGCAGAGTCGGATAGGCTGCACCTGAGACAGGGTGGGAAACTAATAGTATTCATAGAGTGGCAATACTGGTTGAGCACTTTGTGTGCATACTGTTACTTATTTCTCAGAATAGCCCTCTAAGATAGGTTTTATCATCACATTTTACTGATGAGAAAACTGAGGTGCAGAGAGGTTCAGTAATTCTCCAGAATTATTTGATATGTAGCATCAGAGCTGAGATTTGAATCCGGTACTGTCTGATTCCAAGTGCAGTTCCTTTAGTGTTTCAATCCCTATTCTCATTCTTTCTCTTCTAGGCTAGTTCTGTGGCCAGTTGGATCAGAGTTGTCTCTTGGATATGCTCCTTTTCTGACAGCCTGTGTCACCCATTGGGGCTCCCTGAAGTAGCCAAAAGTTCAGAAGGAAAAGTAGACTGAATATCCAATCCCTTCCCCTTGCACGATCCTTGGAATGTATCTGCTTTCCAGCTATGTACACAAATATTGAGGGATCAGCCATTCTTCAGTTAACATCCAAGGTCGACATTACTTACTTAATTCTATAGTAAGATTCAGTCAGTTGCTAGAAAGAGAAATCCATCTTAAATGTCTTAAGGAATAAAGCAAATGTATTGGCCTCCTAAAAAGTCCCATGGGTAGCATCAATTTCAGCAACGGTGGAATACAGGTGCTAAAATGATGGCACTAGGAATATGTCTCTCTTTATCATGTCTCTATTTTCTTTCATGTCACCAAACTCTCCCCATCAGGTAGCAACTTGGTTACAATTAGCTACACTTACCTCACCTGAGCAATCCTAGAAGAAAGAGGCCGTTTCTTTTCTATCATTTCCAGGAAAACTCAGGAACTGAGTATCACTGGTCTGGCTAGGGCCAGTGCCCATCCTGAACTCAAAAACTGGCCAGGAAAATGGAACAATTTGATTAACTAGATATAGAACAGAATGGGGTCAGCCCCACTGGAACAACATGGATGAAAGGTTGGGGAAAGGCATTTTTAAAGGCAAATTAGAGTGTTATATCTTCAGTAATGGCAAGTAGATACTGGACATCCAACAAAAATAATGCAAAACAATACAAAACATCCAGCCAAAACAATAGATAGCCACCAAACCAACTGTGTGATATAGGGTAACTTGCATATGCTCTATGTCTATCAGTTTGCTCATCCACAAAACAAATGTACAGTGTATCTCACAACATTAGTTAAGGATCCAATGATACCAAGTTTGAAATTGCTTAGCACAATTGCTGATGCTTTGTAAGTCCTCCAAATAGCATTTTATTATTTTGCGTTATAATGCCCCAGGCCTCATGAATCTTCTTACACCTTCCTATATGCAACTTGATTGCCTTACTTTCCTTATGCCTCCGGATCCTTATTTGAATGCCCCAGAATTTCTCAGACAATTTTGATGATTTTTGATGGCTACAGGGTCCATGGGAAGCTGGAACTTTCAGAAAGATTGCTACA
Organism: Mirounga leonina; assembly: GCF_011800145.1. Lineage (NCBI taxonomy): Eukaryota > Metazoa > Chordata > Mammalia > Carnivora > Phocidae > Mirounga > Mirounga leonina. The sequence continues at coordinate 11,303,350 of NW_023270265.1, read as the reverse complement.
AAAGCTGTTGGCAGCCATCATTTTTCAACGAGGGCTGCATGTGTATGATTTTTGTGGACACTGTATGAGGCAGAGGTACACATCTCATTATCCTGTTAATTCTCTCACATGTTGCTATTTTGCCATAATCTCCTTTCCCCAAAGACAAGGAGGAAGAGGGAGACAACAGTAACACACATAACAGATTGTGCTTTGATATACATGAAAGATCTGGGGCGGGGAATAGCATCTTCTGTAGAAAACACTCCATAAAATTTGGCCCCCGTAGCAATTAACTGGTTGAGGACTATCTTTTGGAAGAAGTCATATTAAATAAGCTGTGGAGATAAGCTTCTGGGGACAGCCTCTTTTTTCCCTCTCTTCAAATCCGTTCTGTAAATATTTCAGGAAAAGTCCTGAAAGCTGCCTCCCTGGTGGTGGATAGCATTGTTTTAGAAAACACAGTTTATAAGCAGTGTTCTCTGGAATGCTTAAAAAAAAGTCAGCCAACTTTCCACTGATGGAACATGAAAATGGCACAGAAAACAAAGGAACTCCTGGGAGCAGGTGACCATGACACAGAGGATTCAGTTTTCTCATTTTGTCTTTGACATGTTCTTTGTCTGAATGTAGACTTTTGTCCATTTCAGAAGGGAAGTGCCTGGCAATTAACATTCACTCATTAAAACAGGATTTGTTCTAGAGTCAGGAGATAGATCCATGAAAAAATTGACAAGGTTGTTGCTCTCAAAATCCGATATTCTAGTCAGGGAGTCAGAAAATCAACAAATAATGAAGCAAGAAAAATACTGGAGAATAAATGTAAGCCAAAGAGTTGAACCAGGTTTAGGTGACAGAGCGTGCACATGGCAATGCTGGACCAGGTGTTTGCAGCAGGTGAGTTGATGCGCTGCTAGATCCTATTTACAAGCCAGTACACACATCTTCCAGCTGTGGAGGGTAATTCTGTGGCCAGTGGCCTAAACCTGCAACCTTTTCCTGAGAATTGTACTTGGCTGGTAGGAGATCCCCGTGAGGCAGCCAATGACTGACTGATTGATTCCATGGTACAAAAGCCTGGCTCCTTACCTCAAGGCAGGCCACCTATGAGCAATGATTTATGCGCCAGATCTTTCCCCCACTACAACCCATAGATCAGTCCAAGGCTAGACATTACCTAAGACCACACCTAAGACTGTGTCCTTGTTCTCTTTTTCTCTTCTCCTCTGTGCTTCCCTCACTCCATCGCAGGCTTCCCCTGAGCGTACCTTTAAATAAACCATGTGCTCCCAAACCCCTCTCTTAGGCTCTGTTTCTAGGAAACTCAACCGAGACGGTAAACAAGGAAGGCCTCTTTTGAGTTATTATATTTAAACTGGGAAATGAGTGATGAAAAGGATCCAGGAATGCAAACACTTAGGGAAACAAATTTGGCATGCTTAAAGAACCAAGAGAGAATCTTGGGTGGAGGGCACTAGAAAGGGAGAAGTGGAAGAAGAGGGGGTTGGAGAGTTCTAAGAGCTGAGCCTAGATCTTATAAGATAAGGATCCTGATTTTAATCCAGGTGTAATGTGAAGCTATTTGAAAGATTTGAGCAGTTGTGTGTTCCAACTTATGTTTTAAAACAAAATCCCTCTGGAGAACAGATAATCCTGGGATCAGAATGGAAGCAGGGAGACCAGGTAGGAGATTGCAAACAATGAACTTGGTTTGGACTAGAAACTAATTGTGGTGGACCTGTTATATGCTAGACAGTTGACCTACACTTTCCAACTTTTACTAATAACTCCATGAGGTCTTATTCTAGCCATTTTAGAGATAAGGAAACTGAGACACAGATTGCTTAAAGAACTAATGTGAAATCACCCAGCTGTTAAGTGGTGTATCTGCTGTTTAAACCAGTCTATCTGGTTCCAAAACCATTGTTTTTTCTTACTGTACTGTCCTCCCCCTCTGATATCCATGTATATAGCTTTCTCTGAAAATAGCTCAATCTCTTTGGCTTGCCATGTTTGGGTTATCAGAGGTGTTGGAGCATCTTTGTACAACTAGGGAGAGGAGTCCCTGCTGAAGCATCAGTGTGTTGGGCCCCCTGAAAGGCCAGTTGCCATTATTCAAACACATCTGTTTATAATTATGAGGTGCCCTTACACTTCCCCTCTTTGTCAACATAATTACTCTCAATTATATGAACGCTCTGCCCTGACCAGCCCAGAGATCTACTCCCCTGCCAACTACAATGGTTGATTTCCAAAGCCCCTGCCATCCAGTCCAAACATATGGATCCTCTTCTCAGCTCCAAGCACAAGAGGGTTCAGGTCCAAAAACAGTGTGAACAGAAGCTACTTCTTGCTTTGTCTGGATCACTGTGGCAATGCAAGAGATGGTTAAATTACCTAGGGCCAGGTTTGCAATTTGTCATGACTTTGTCATCTAGAGGGAAATGTTTAATGGGCATTTAATTTGAAAGTGGTTCTCTTGCCATGAAAAGTCATGACAATCCCAAAACTCTTCCTCCCAACATGATGCAGATAGAAAAAGAGAAGCCAAAGCTGTTTCCAGTAATCATTTTAGAATTAGGGCAGAGGAGATCTCCCAAAGTTCAAGGAAGGCACAGATCTGATGAAAAGCAGTAGCTAGAGATTTTTACATGGTTGATGAAGACTCCGGATTGAAACCCAAACTTTGAGAAAGGGCAGGTTGAAATGTTCTCTGTAGTTAGTATGAAAACTTTGAAGTAAATACAAGATAAATCCAATATGCACTAGAATATGGAAAGGAAAAAAAGAGGAGAATTATTATTTACTTAGCCTTCCTCTTGCCAGGCATGTTTAAGGTGCTTTACCTCTATGATGACATGTAATTCTTACACCAATCCTATGGCGGGAGAGGATTATCATTCTGATTTTCTAGTGGAGGAAATGGACTCAGGGTTTAACAGTATGCCAGAGACTATAAACTTAGTAACTTCTGTTGTTTCAAAGGCTACCATAATTTTCCAATCTGCAATGGTGAAAATGGAAAAGTATTCCAGCAAAGGAGAAGTCCAGAGGAGGAAGAAAACATGACTAGGAAAGAGAGATTGTCTTTGGAAATACCTGACCAAGAGGATCAAGCAGCTCTTTAATTTGTTGTTGAGGGAATGGTTAGGAAAAACACACAATCCCAACAATACAGCCTAATGAGAGAAAGAGAGAGAGAGTGTGTGTGTGTATGTGTGTGTGTGTGCACGTGCGCATGTGTACACACCAAAAATAACTGCATATAATTGCCTATCATTCATTTCATAGTGTATGGTTTAGTTGCTCTCAAATATTCCTCTTTGACCCTATTAATACAGAAGAACCATCGAAGTCTTTGTAATCCATGTACCATGCAGCTTGCTGAGTAGGTTACCACTTCCTGACACAAGACAGGGTCTAAACAATTCCATCTCCACAGGAGTAAGGCAGAGCTTAACCCTGTACTACTCAAAGGAAGTCATTAATTGCCCCACTTCAAATTCCAGACCTGTCGTGATCACCTGAAGTTAAATCCACATGCAGAGCAGAGCTGTTGATAGGTAGGAGTCTTTCCAAAGAATTTCCGGTGATCTACTTGGCTTCTCTCTGTTCTACCCTATATTTTGTCAGAGTTTCTTTAAGCAGTTCCCCTTGTTCCAGCAGATGTAGAGGCATGAGTCTTACTTGCAGGCTGATGGTGCAGGCCCTCTGTCTGAGAATAAGGGGATGCTGTTGGGCTCCTTCAAAGGCGTCCCAGCCTTCTCTTTTAATGTCCTATTTGGAGAAATGTGTTGGGAGAATCTTGACTTTAGCATGGACTCCTCCTTAATTCTTCCCATTAAGGTGGTCCTGCCTCTATTCAGGAACTCAGATACAGTCTGTCCCTGATGGCAAAAAGTTTATGTTTCTCTTTAATTTTTTTTTCTTTTCACTTCTTTTTTTTTTTTTCACTTTCTTTATTCATCTATTTTGCTCATCCTTTGCAATTTTTTTCCTTGTCCACCTAGAACTCAAGCTGGTCTCCTATGAACTCCTTTTTGAGTAATACACAGCCAACTACAGTGGATAGAGTTTTCCTTTATCCTCTGGTGTGTCCTTTGAGAATTGAGAAATGCAATTGCCAATCTTAGCAGGGTTCAAAGAGAGCTGTATTCAGAAAGAATAAGTGGGCATATGATCAAGCAAGCATTTTCAAGTCTCAGTAAAATGAATTTTGCTGAGTAGACAAGGCTGAGAAGCCAACTTACAAAAGGCAATCCTCTAACCAAAACAGCATGGTGATGTTCCCTTGGCTTTGAAGGACTTCTCCCCTGGCCAGAGAGATAGCCATCTAGTTGATTCACCTATATGGGATCCTAATACAATATTTGGCAAACTCTGGACCAGTTTTCACAATTCCTCTCCCATGAGTTCCTAATTAGGTCCCAGTGATAGAAATAAATATAAATACAATAATAGCAAACACCAATTCCAGACCATCACCCGTCAGGGGACTGTTCTCAGCACTGTTCCATGTGTTATCAATGACAACTCTGTGATATAAGTATTATTAAAATCCCCACTTTACAGGTGAGAAATTGAGGCTTAAGTGAGATGAAGTGGCCACACCACAGGTCAATGTGTCATCAAAGTTGATGCTACTGGTGCTTTGTGTCTCTGTTAAGGTTAACTACAGATTAGAGCCCCATGCAGGGGGAGGAAGGCCTGATAATGTATGGGGTTCCACATGGGCCAGGTACCATGTGAGGAAATTTATAGGTGATTTATGATTTAATTCTTACCACAATCCCTCTGGCACGTTACTTTCATTATCCTCCTTCTGTTCTGCATATATGGAAATATAGGCTCTGGGCTGTTAGTGTGGTCCCCAAGGACGTTAACTGATTCAACAGTTATTCACTGGACATCTGTGAGGTATCATGTCCTGTGCTAGATGCTGGAGTGAATGGAACAAGTGAAGTTATAGCTCAGAGAAGGAGCTGGACACTAAGCAAATAGCCACACAATATGATTACAACTGTCACACGTGTGGGCCAGGGTGCTTTCAGAGTGCGCATGTGCCTCATCAGCCCATCAGAGGAGATATCCCCAAGGAAGCGATGAATGAGCTGTAGTCTAAAAGATGCATAGGAGGTAGTGAGGAGGAGAGGGAGGATCATTTCAGGCAGACAGAAGAACAAGTACTAAGATCCTATGGGAGGAGGGAGTGTGAAAGGGAGTTTGAGAGTGAGGGAGTGTCAGGGAGCCATGCAACCAAGGGGGGCCAGAGAGTTTGAGAGGAGCAAGGCTTGGCTGAGCCAGGTAAAACCACACCACTGCCCCCAGCCCTTGTTGTTTACTCCGTCATTTTCCATGGGGCCTCAGGGTTCTGCAGAACTGCCTATAGTCTACTCCAGAGGTCACAGGGAGGTTAAGGAGCAAGGACAGTGTGGGCAGAGGCCAGCTTAGTGGAGGAGGAGGAGAGGGGAGACTGAAACATGCTTGGCAGGAAAGGTTGGCTGTGGCTAAGAAGAAAAGAAGTAGAGTTCCTGCAAGGGAGAAAAATGCCAGTCGTGGGACAGAGAGCACATTCCCAAGGGCATAGAAAGTGTGTGTTGATAGAATGGAGTGCTGGGGAAGATTGCTGGCTTGATTTCTTTCCTTATCAAATACGGCAACATTGGAAAAATAAAAAAATCAGAAAATCCATTGAGGTCTGAGGCTTGGATTGACCATGCTCACATCAGCATTGCCCAGAGCTCCGTGCTGGATGGAGTGCCACATGATGCAGAACCACTGGGCGGGGGTCTCTACGGAAGCCTCTTGGGTCTGGTGTGTAATTACTTTCCACTGGTTTAGGTCCACGCCTCTCTGTGCAGGGATGGCAGTGTGGGGAACAGGGGCACGGGGAATTATAACTTTAAACAGTCATATTATCCAGTGGATTCAGACATTGTAGGTGGTCCGACAAGCAAGCCCATGTAGCACTTATTTGGGAATCCTATATTCACTAACCTGGCATCTGGTCCTTCTCAGTCTTTCCAGTTTCAGGATAATTTACTCAACAATACCCAATCTCCATGACTGGGCCCCCAATACCAGAATTCCTACCCATTCCACCCTATTCAAGACTGGGGTTTGGATAACAGAGAATTTGGATAGTGAGGCATACATGTACTGGTTGATGGGCTCCTACAATGTTACCTGAATGCCTGTCATCCCGGGGTGCCATCTCTATTCCACCTGCGCTTCTGCTGATCTCTGACCTCATCAGTGAGTTTCCTGGGCCCCTTGTAGACCATAGTCATTTGTTGCCAACTGTCTTTTTACCTGTACCTCTGGTAATCAACAGGTACCATCTGCCTGCCCACCTGTAAATACTCTGAATACCTGATGCCACCCATCTGCCAATTGTCCATTCATCCTCTGCTTGAATGGCTACTCTGGATACTGGATTCCATCTCAGCCTTTTGCCAGGACCACTTGCCTGACACCTGTTTTCCCTTTCTTGGGACAGACAGCTTGTCTTCTTGCTTTCCCTTGCATACTTGCGTTGGGTTCTGCCCTCAGCAGTCATGCTCTCTCTGAGTCCTTGAGACCTGGAGCCTTCACATCCAGGCCATCCGGACCCTGAGCAAAGCTGGCTGAATTTCAGCAGGCCAGGCCATTTGCAGACAGAGACTGAATTTGTCTTGCTGCCCTAACCTTGGATCATAGCTTATCCGTGCTAGATTCTAGGCTTTCACTAAGCCCCACCACATGTTCCCAGGGCAATCTGTCCTTCATTTCTTGCTTTGCTTTGGGCTCTCCACACTTTTCTGGCATCCTAACTTTTTGCTCAGTCGTTGCCACCTGCCTCTTACTGGGCAAGGTCGTTCTCCCCTTAAATCCAGTCTTTAGCAGGGTATTTTGTTTTGTTTTATTTTTTTTACCAAACTGAATGGATTGCCTTGATCCACAAACCACATCCCACCTGACTGTAAGTCATTCATTTCCTGGGGATTCCCATGTTCATGTTCTTCCTCAAGGACAGCCTCCATCTGGTTATGGTATTCGGACTATGGTTATTGCAGTTGGCATCAGTTTTAGCAGGGTATCTTTGAGCAACTTACTTAATTTTTCTGAGCTTCAGTTTTCTCATCTGTTAATGGGGTTAATAATTGTGTCTCTAACACAGAGGTGCTGTGAGGACTAAAAGGTTAGGACATGAGGTACACTTGAAAGAGAGCCTGGGAGACAGTGTGCTCTGGACGAAGCTTAGTTATTATCCCCGCTTCCTGTCTTTCCGTACTAGCATGCTGGGCATGGGGACCTGGCTAGGCTAGGTTGGTATTGTAGACTTACTGTCAGCTCTGGGGTGGTTGGCCATCTTGGCAAGATCACTTGCTTGGTCTCAAAAACATAGATTCTATAGGAATCAGAATGAGTAAAGGGAATAAACTTGCATCCATCCATTCACTCATTCTTTTAATCATTCAAGAAATATTTATTAAGCTTCTGCTCCATGCAAGGCATTGGGCTCACTGGTTTGCATGTCTTGTCTCCTGTATATAACTCCTTGGGTTGAGCATTTCCCAGGAGCTGGGATCCCCATATGTGGAAAACTGGATCCACCTATCCTGCCCCCAGAAGTTCTACTTTGTGAGCCAATGAATCCCCTGTCAGATAGTGGGGTCTGTCCAGGCTGAGGGAACTGAAATGCTCCACACGTGCCATATGCTCTCCATCCTCGCTGATGTCTCCACATCCAGGGTTGGAGTGCAAGGAGCATTTAAACCAAATCCTTTCCAGAGCTCACCCCACCTTTGGTTTCTATAATCCATGAGGCTCTGACTCATTTCCATTCTTTCTTCCCGAAAGATTGCTCCCTGAACCCCACCCTGCTGTCCTCTGGCCCTGCTTGTCTGCAGCCATGCCTGTGTCTCTCGGCACCTGTAAGGCCCTTCAAGGCAGGGTCCCCATCTGTCTGAATTATCCATGTCCTTCACCAGTTCAATGCTAAGAAAGCACTCTGAGCAAACATAAAGCAGACATTTTCCCTCCTGGAATAAAACATAAAGCCACAGTCGAATATATGTTGGATACTCTAATCAGATTTGGAAATATGTCCATAATTAAAACTGCCAAATTGAACACTAGTTCTAAAGACTGGTTTCATTAGTAATGGAGGAAACTATTTTAATTCATCAGATTATAGATAGTCTTGCTGCTTTTTAAAAAGAAATTAATTTTTAAAAGAAAGAACAGAATAAGAAGCTAGAAAATAACATATCCCAGGCAATGAGTAAGAAAGTTCCACTGAAGTTTCTGACGCCTGCCTCTCCATGCTTCTTTTTAAAAAAATAGGTGCAAATGTTCTGCAGCAGTAGAGGTGCTAAAAAGAATGACTGGAAGACAAGGATGTCCTTTGGAAAATTTTGTCTTACTAATTTACAAAGTTGCTTGGTTGATTGATAGAAGGATGGACAGCACTTAGGAAGAGTGAAGAAGTTTTCAGAGTGGCATGCCAACTGATCTGGGTTGGCAGACATCCATCTGGTGCTTAAGTGGGTATTAATCTAGACCACATCTTAGTGCAGCTGAAAGGCTCAGGTACATAGTGGTTGTTGTGAGCCGCTCTGGTTGGAGAGGGGTGAGTTCTCTTCTAAATGTAGACCAGTCACAGGGTCACTGGAGATCAAGGTCAAATTGCTTCGCCTCACTTGGTCTTGTTAACTCAGATGGAAAATTGGGTTAGAAGCAGATCACATACGTGGAGGATAGTGGCAGCTACCCAGGGCAGCTTTTATAGGGTAGCGTGGTCTCCGAGGAAGGAAGAATAGTTTAGGTGGATGGAGTAGACAGGAAGGAGAAAATGGTACAGGCTCTCTGGGGAGCAGGAATCCCCATCACCATCAGGAGCATCATGCTGGAAAATCTTTTCCGTTTCCTACTATGAGTTGTTGCCCAAAGTCTCTGCCTCCTCTTAGACCCACAGTGAGGGTTACTGCTCAAACTTGGGTTGGGCTTCCGTGGGCTGCAGGAAATGGAGCACATTTGGGGAATGAGCAGTGCTCTTGGGATGAAAGGTACTCAATATATGCCTGGCCAACAAAAGCAAAAGGAACAGACCAACTTCTCCCTCCCTCTGTCTCACAAATTAGCTCCAGCTTGAAGTTCTGGTTCCCTGGCTCTTGCTGGAATGGCTCTGAATTTCTCAGATGCAATTTTGCTCAATACTGATTCTGTGCCACAGATTGCAGAGCATGACAGGCGACTGTGTGCTCTGGCTGTACCTCAGCATCCTTTCCCATTCCTACCACACTCCTTTCTGCCCAAGGGATCTAGGGCCCAAGTCCGAGAGGAATGACCATCAAAACTTGCCATATGAAGCAAATGCACTGCTGGATATTTTCCTAAAGTGGATTTATCGAATCCCTTTCTATGAAGATAGTGATGGAAGAGCCTAAGTTAGGTGTGCTCACTCTCTGCACCTCCAGTCAAGCATCACCTCTGAAAGAGAGATAAATTGGTATTCTCCACTCACCATAGAAAATGAAAATTTTCTGCCAGGTACCTAGAGCCAGACAGGAAACCATTGATCATCCTGAACAAACATCCTTCAATAAATCTTTATCTCTTCCGAAGATAATTGGGAGGAGAGTGGCTTTTGCGTTTACTCTCAGCAATCGCCTCCCTTTCACTCTTCCGGGTATATTTGTTTTCAAAGCCAAAATGCACTACATGGCCCCATCCATCAAGGCGGAGGAACCCCAAATGACTTCCTGTTTCAGCTCCAATGTGTCAAGCTTGAAAATTCTCTTAATCCACTGGCTTTGTGAGGTGCCTGGCATTTTCCATTACAGGTAAGCATGTCATGTTGCCTCATCCCTTGCAAAGGATGTATCCACACCACTAACCCCATTTCTCTGTTTGGATTGAAAACTCCCACTCCTTCTCTTCTTTGAATTCACTTATTCAGGTATTAATTTCACATGGAACCCATCACATGCCCATCACTGTGCCAGGATGCCCACTGGCTGAAGTGGACCTGGTCACAGATATGGAATGTGCATGATGTCTATGCAAATAGATGTCCCTGGGGTCCTGGCTTCCTTGTTACTACCCCCTGAGGTATGCAACTAAAACAAAAAAAAAGCATTTTGTTGGGCCATATTCATAACCAAACCTATACCTTTTCAGTTCTAAAAATCATTCGAAACATTCAAAGTCTTAATCTTAGTATATTTTTTTTCTGAACTCTTAATTAGCTGTGTAGCTGGTACATCAATATCCTAAGATCCATATTCATGTTTTTAAAAATCTAGGTTATTATAATGTATAACTTTTAATAAAACCGTCCTTACTATAGTAATGCAAATCATAGCAGCCCTGAAAGGTCTATGAATCAAAGCCACCACCTCACATCCAGCGGTGGTAGTTATTTGGTATTGGCACAATAACCTTTAAATAGAAGAGTGTGTTCTTAAACATACTGGGTCTCTGCAAGGGGCTCCCCCACATGATTAAGAGTCCTGGACCTTGTGTCTCACTGTTACGTGCAAATGTAATGGAAAGAATTTTTCATGTGACAGAAACAAAAGTTGACTCTTACAAGAAGATTTCACAAACATCTATTGAGTTCGAGGTCACCAATACAATGCAGCTGGTTTCTTTTTGTAAGTGTATAAAATGCAGGAAATGATGGCTCCTCTGAATAGAGGAAGATGTCAGATTTCACGATGAAGGCGGTTTCACTAAATTAGAAAATAACAAATGAAGAGTGATGAAGCAAGTTACCTTTAGAGTGGAGAAATCCGGAAAACCCCATGTTGACCCAGTGATCAATGCTAACGTTACCAATCATGGAATAAATTGGCATCATGTGCCTCTTGACGGGATGTGCTGAGTGAGACAGAATATCGCTTTTATGGTAGTTCTACCAAAAATCACAGTGTAAATCTAATTCTGAGACAAATACAGATTGAGGGATAGGTTACTACAAAAGCCTAGTTTGACTCTTCAAAAATATCAAAATCATGGAAGAGAGAAAAGAAGAGAAGCCATTCTCCATTAAACAAGATGGAATGAAAAGCATGACCTTGGATTAGAGTCTGGATCAGAAAAAGAAAGTGATATAGATCAGATAAAGATCTATCTATCTACTTCTCCATACATAATATTCTCACCGCATCTCTGTTTACGTGTGTGTGTGTGTGTGTGTATCTCCTAAGAAGGACACTCTCTTACATAACCATCATATAGTTATCAATTTTAGGAAGTTTAGCACTGACAAAACAAAATAAAAATATTATCTGATCCTCTATCCATATTCAAATTTTGCTAATTGTCCCAATGCCCTTTAGAGGTAGGATCTGCACACTACAGCCCACCTGCCATCTGTTTCCAGAAGTAAAGTTTTATTGGAATAAAATCATGCCCATTTGTTTACATGTTGTCTATGGCAGCTTTCGCATTACAACCACAGAGTTGAGTAGTTGCAACAGAGGCCATATGGTCCATAAAGCTGACAATATTTATTATCAGGCTCTTTACAGAAATAGTTTGCCAATCCCTGTTTTAGAGCTAGTTTACTCCAGCTCTCTCCAGACTTATGCTTTGCACTCATTTGTCAGGTCCTTAACAACTCCTTTAACCTGGATTAGTTCCTCACCCTTTCTTTGTTTCTTAACCTTGACATTTTTAAAGAGTGTGAGCCAGTTATATCATAGAATTTCATTCAGCTTGAGTTTGTCTGATGTTTCCTCATGATCAGATTCAGGTTATGCATTTTTGGCAGGAAAACTACGGAAGTGACATTGTATCCTTTTCAGTGCATCATATCAAGAGGCTCGTGATATGGTTTTGTCCCAATATGGATGGTGTTACCTTTGGTCAGTTGGCTAAGGTGGTGCCTACCAGAAGAAAAACAATATTTTGCTCTAAAGCACATTATTAACATTAGTAAATGCCCATAGGGGCTATATATTTGGTGATAACAATCTACCAATATTAAATTTTCATTGTTTGGCAATTATGCCATGGTTATATAAAGAATGCCCTTGTTCTTAGGAAACTTGTACTAAGGTGTTTAGGGATTTAGGGTCATTATAATTGCCACATATCAAATGATGCAGCATACACACACTCACACTGTAAACGTGGAAAATGTTACCATTTGGCCAATCTAGGTAAAGAGTATGTGGATGTCCATTGTACTATTCTCGTAATTGTTGTGTAGGTTTCATTTTTTAATTTTAACTTTAATTAATTAATTAATTTAAGAGAGTAAGAGTGCAAGCTGGTGCGGGGCAAAGGGACAGAGAGAATCTTAAGCAGACTCTGTGCCGAATGGGGAGCTCAACACAGGGCTCGATCTCAGGACCCTGAGATCATGACCTGAGCTGAAATCAAGAGTCCAAGGCTTAACCGACTGAGCCACCAGGCACCCCAGTTTAATTTTTAAAAATAAGACATTAAAATAATAATGAACTTATATTACCTGGCACACAGGACAGAATGGAGTGGCAGAGGACCGTCAAGAATGGAGGCTGAAGCTGTGAATTGTGCAAGACTGTTGAATCTCAGATCTGTACCTCTGAAACAAATAATGCAATATATGTTAAGAAAAAAAAAAAGAAGAAGAAGGTAGCGGGAGGGGAAGAATGAAGCGGGGGAAATCGGAGGGGTAGACGAACCATGAGAGACGATGGACTCTGAAAAACAAACAGGGTTCTAGAGGGGAGGGGGGTGGGAGGATGGGTTAGCCTGGTGATGGGTATTGAGGAGGCACATTCTGCATGGAGCACTGGGTGTTATGCACAAACAATGAATCATGGAACACTTCATCTAAAACTAATGATGTAATGTATGGGGATTAACATAAGAATTAAAAAAAAAGAACGGAGGCTGAACATGAAGAACATCCCCTTAGTCCTGTAAGGAACATTTGTGGTGACAACAGTGGATGATAAAGGATAGCCCAGGCCATTGTCACATTCCCAGCCATGGCATTCACCCACTGCCTGGATAAAGTAGATTTTTATTTAATTGAATAGAATGCTCAGTGCAGTTTTGATTTACCCACAAAAGCTACAACTTAAAAAAAAAAAAAATCAAGAAGGAAAAGAAAAAGAAAAAAGAAAAGTGATAGTAAAGAATTATTAAGAGAGTTTAAGTAAGCCAAAACATATCAGTTATAAAAATGATGCAAATTAGTAAAGAGCAATGTCTCAGGCAGGGTTCAACACAAACAAACTAGAATATAAGGTATCTGCAAACAGATAAGCTTGAAACATAAACTACAGAAGGGACAGAGAGTAGAAAAGTGGTTGCTGGGAACTGGGAGGCAGGGTGGGGAAGTGGAGAAACGTTGGTGAGGGGCACAAACTTTCAGCTATAGGATGAATAAGGTCTGAGAATCTAAGGTATAACATGGTGACTGAGCATGATAACACTGTATTGTATAATTAAATTTGCTAAGAGAATAAAGCTGAAATGTTATCACCAAAAAAAAGGTAAATATGTCAGACAATGATTGTGTTAATTACCTTGATGGAGGAATCCTTGCACAATGAACATGTATATCAAATCATCATGTTGCACACATCAAATATCTTACAATTTTATTTGCCAATTACACCTCAATAAAGCTGGGGAAAAATTACAAAAGGGAAGAGTAGCAATAGATCAGGCAAATGAAAATGCAGAAAACAGATGCAGCAAAATTAATAACAGACAAAAAAGAATGGAAGGGAGGAAGCATAAAAAGATACTAAGAATGTTATTTTATATTTTAAAATAAATAATTCACAACGAAGACATAATATTCACAAAATGAATAATAAATCATCCAAAAACGTAAAGAAAAACTATTAGAAATCTAAGAAGAAATTGACAACACCATAGTTTTAGTAAAAGTTCAAACTGAAAATTTTAGTGTTTGACACACTCAGATGACAAAAATTTTTTTAAAGATTTATTTGAGAGAGAGAGAGCACACATGGGTGTGGGGGAGGCATAGAGGGAGAGAATCTTCAAGCAGACTCCCTGTTGATTGCAGAGCCCAAGGTGGGCTGGATATCATGACCCGTGAGATCATGACCTGAGTCGAAACCAAGAGTTGGCTGCTTAACCCGACTGAGCCACCCAGGCACCCTGACAAAATTTTTAAAAGTTAAATAGAGCTTCCTTAATTACTGTTTCAGTATATATCAAATATGTATATATCAAATATGTAACTATAGGATATATCTACAGAAAATCCATTTTTTTGATGCCCCTATAGTATGTATACAGGAAGATCAGATCCAATACTTAAAAGAAAAAGAACTTCATTGAGTCCGAGAGTAGAAATTCTACAAGTCATAATTGACTGATTATAGTGCAAACAAAACAAATACTTAATATTAAATAACAACCTTTGACAAAATACCCACTTAATAATTATAATTATAAAAACAATCAATATATTTAAAACTAAATAACAGAGGATTAAGCAAAAACCTCCATTTACTTTTTAATTTTTAATTTTGATTCAAGAATGAAATTAAAGATTCTGTCAAAATTAGTGTCAAACAATCATCACAGCTCAGATTATCTGACACAAAGCTAGTCTCAAGATAATTCGTATGCTTATCCAGTGTACTATTAAGTATAAAAAAACTGTAAAACAAACTTTCATTCAATTCTAGAGGCAAAGAAAAATGAAAAATTTCAGCAAAAGTCATAAAAACATTTAATAAAAACAAACATAAATAAATTAGACTATGATGCAATAAAATTGAGAAATCAGGCATGCCTGGGTGGCTCAGTCGTTAAGCGTCTGCCTTCGGCTCAGGTCATGATCCCAGGGTCCTGGGATCGAGCCCCACATCAGGCTCCCTGCTTGGTGGAAAGGCTGCTTCTCCCTCTCTCACTCCCCCTGCTTGTGTTCCTGCTCTTGCTATCTCTCCCTCTGTCAACTAAATAAATAAAATCTTAAAAAAAAATTGAGAAATCAAAGACCTGATTCTGATAAAAGAACAATAATATGGATGTATCTCTGGCAATATGAAAAATGGCAAAAATAAAACACAAAAATGTATAACATTATGCATTCAAAGTAGGATATGCACATGAGAATGAATGAAATAATTACAATGGAATACAATATGTTGTTACAAGTTTCGTAATATGTAGCTCATTGATAAATGCATGACTTTCTTGAAATATGTAAATTACAAAAATTTATTCAAGAAAAGTTAGAAGAGGAAAGTAGGCCATTAACTGTGGTAGAAAATAAAAGTTGTCAGTGAGCTTTCTCCAAAATGAATGTTCAAGCCAAATCATTCCTTGAAAGAATTTTACTGAATGTTATTTAAACTGTCAAAGTATAAGAAACTAATGCAAACTTCTCAATTAGCTATATAAAAACTAGTATGAAACTGATGCAAAACTTTAAAAAAAGATAGCACCAAAAGAAAACCTGTACTCAGTCTCACTATGAGTATATATGTGTGTGTGTATATTCATAAATAAAATATTCAAAACTGTAAAAATGATATACTATAGACTTGCATGTGAAAATCCCAATAAAACAGCAAGGCAAAGGAATTTGAAATTTTAGAAATTCTTTAATAGGAAAAGAAGTCCAATATGATTATCAGAAAGATAAGTGGAAAGGGAGGTGAGTGGGGGGATGGGGTAACTGGGTGATGGGAAGTAAAGAGGGCACGTGATATGATGAGCACTGGGTGTTATATTCAACTAATGAATCATTGAACATTATATCAAAAACTAATGATGTAGTTACTATACCTTGGCTAATTGAATTTAAATTAAAAAAAGAAAGATAAGCCGAAAAGGTATTTGGATGAAAACTTGCATCCAACATACTATTTTAATATAGACCAGCTGGAAGATAAGAAAAAGTCTTCGGTTTGAAATCATTGGCCATCGTTATGCTTAAGTGTCTCAGGTACACCGTTGTTACTTACCATTGCTACAGCCAGTGCAAGAAGCCAGGAAAAATAAATATGATATATGTACAGGAAAATGGAAAAAGAATAAACAATTGACCATGTGGCAAATTAAAACAATTCAACAAATTTAGACATCATGAAATTATCTAAGAAAGCTACTTTGCATATAATTATGTTTAGAAATTTATCCTATGATTCAGAAGTAACCATTTGGAAAAGATGAAAGGAGTCCCTTTTCTGTATCTAGTATATATGCTATCCAGTATGTAGTACATATAGAATATGTATCTATATTATAAAGATTTAGTAAGTTATCTTCAGAATTCTTTTGAGCAAAACTGTAAATTTTTACTGAAGAAAATAAACACTTTATATGCATTATATAATGTAATCCTTCTAAGTAGCCTGTGAGATAGATATGATTATCTGCATTTACCAAAAATGATTCCTGATTCAGAGTGATTCAGGAACCTGCTCGAAGTCATAGGATTGACCCATCATATTATAGGTTTATTTGAGATCAGTAAAAAACAAAAATACGTAGTAACCAATACAGGAAAAGACAATAATGAGCAATAAAAGGAAATCCAAAGACATTCAGTGAAGTATTTAGATAATGTAATTATGATAAAGAGGGTTTTTTTGTTACAGGGGAATAGATTGCTTATTGTTAAAATTAAGCAATTGGTACGCCCCTAGAGAAAAGTATTATTCAGATGTTCACTCCACAATACACACCAAAAATTTTCTGATAGGTTAGGAGTTAGGTGATAAATAAAAGCATGAATACAATTAAATAATGGCAAATATATGTTAAATGTCAGGCTGAGAAAACCCTCTAAGAATAACATCAAAGGCAGAATCCATGAAGAAAAACATTAACAGATTTTACTAAATAAAAATGGAAAAGTCATACAGGAAGAAACTCACTATAACTCAATTACAGAGGTAAGCAGAGAACTGAAACAGCATTTATGACAGGCAAAGAGTCTATGTCTTTAATCTTAAATTTTTAAAAAATTGCAAATTAATGAACAGAAAACCAATATAAAAATAATCCAGTTAACCTATTTTTTTTTTTTGTAACGAGGCTAGGTAAATGTCTTTGTCATTTACAATCACACTATAATGTGCCCCATAGTCTTCCACTCACCTTCCAGACATGGCATTGTGGAAGCTAATGATAGAGTGCTTATCAAGATAGACACTCTCCTTGTTCTTATGGGGTTTCCATTTCAGTGGGGAGGTAGCCAGCAAGCAACAAACTAAAAAGTTAGTAAGGCAATGAATTACAAATGTGTACAGGAGCTATGAAGGTGTAGGTAGGAAGTAACCAGGTATTCCTTCAGATAACGTAGTCAGGGTGGGTAGGCTTTTCTGAGGAGGCAATTGCCGAAATGAAGATGAGGTGGAATCTGCCTGGAAGATGAGAATAAATCACCTAGGGAAGGTGTTGAGGGAAAGATATGGGGGCCAAGGGAACAGTAGGTATCAGGCCTTGGGGAGGCAGTGGTTAGATGTGTCGCAAGAAGGGAACAGAGACAATGGTAGCTGGGTGGTACGCAGTGTGGTAGGAGACGACAGCCGGGGCAGAGTTTAGTTTATATTCCAACTTGATAGGAAGCCTTTCGGAGTAACACAGAATCTAGCTCACCCTGGAGACTGTGTGGAGAAAGCTCAGTGGTGGAGGGACAAGAGTGGCCATGTTGTCTGGGAGGCTATGGCAGTGGTGAGGTCTGTGGTCAGACCTCAACGTCTGTGGTCAACGTTGTGCAGAGTGTCAGGCAGCAATGGAAATAGGATGTGATTGTAGGCAATGTGATTCCTGACTCCAAGAAAAAAGAGTAAAGATTATAGCATGAGAGGTGAGTCTTTCTAGAATTCCCTTTTCAACTCCACCTGGTGACTTTTGCTCCCCCTGAATGCCAATTTTAAAGGAAATATAGACAAAGCAGATGTATTCCGAGGGAAGAAGCTGAGGTGAGCAATGGGCTGAAAGGAGGTGACAAGACTGAGGACGGTGGGCCTGGTCTGAAGGGAAACCATGCGAGGGACATAGTCATTGACAATGGACCATGGCTTAGAGGACTTCCATGGCTGGACTTGAGTTGGGGCCAGTGGGCAGAAGCTCCAAGAACCTATCTGAGCTGTAGATAATGAGTAAGCTCATAGGTAGAGGAGCTCGAAGAGGGGGCAGTGGTGAGGGAAGGCCTGCAGGTGAGGAAGGGATTTGATTATTCAGTAGCACTGTGAGAAGACAGCCGAGTCCCCCGGTCACTAGTCCCTGAGTATTCACCACCTCTGGGACTGGCCATTCCATCATTGCCATTATCCAGGCCAAGATTTTGGAGTCATGCTTCCTTGTTTCCCAACCCCTTCTCTTTCTCTATGCTGCTCATTCAATCTATAAGCAAGTCCAGTTAGCTTTACCTTCAGAACGTACCTGTGCAACCTCGAACTCTCCCATTGCCCTCCCCTCTCCCTTCCTAGGCCTTCATATACCGGCCTACACAGTCCTTGGAAAGCCTAAGTCAGGCCCTGTTACTTTGTTTAAAACCCTCCAGCAGTATTTCGCCTGTTGAGAATTAAAATCCAAACTCCTCACATTTGTCCACACGCTTCATCTACTCCTCTCTGGAGGACTTTATTGCGTCCTCCTCCCTCCACAGCTCCTCTCCTCAGCCACCCCAGTCCCTCACTCTTCCCAGAACCCCACAAGCATGGCTTCACCTCAGGGAAGGCACTAGGCCTCCGCCTGGGGCACTCTTTCACTAGAGGTCTGGCAGACTTGTTTCCCCACCGTTTCCAGGTCTCTGCCCAAAGGGGAGGCCTTCCTGGATACCTTACGTGGCATCACCTTCCCTCAGTTACTAGGTGAGCTCCCTGCGGGCAATGAGCTCTCCTTGGTTCATGGCTGTATTTTCAGTGCTTAGGACATTACCTGACCTAAAGCAGTTCTCGTCAAGCAATGGTGGGATAGGTGAATTCATCCCAAGTATTTCCTAAGTACATATTAGGAATCAGAAACCACAGGAATCCAGTCCACATGAAGAAAAAGTCATAGACGAGAGGAGAGGATAGACAAGGGGCAGAGAGGGGCTGGGGAGCAGCCACGCACTGGTGGCCAGCTCATGGACCCTCGCCTCATGGTGGCGTAACATTAACCCTCACGGTTCCATAACATGGGCACATGGCCTTCATCCTGAAGAGAAAGCTGTGGGACCATGGTAGGGTTTCCTTTGGGGGAAGTTTTGCATTTTAATTTTTAAATTAAAAAAAAAAATACTTTAGAGAGAGTAGGGGGAGAGGGGGAAGGAGAAAATCTCAGGCTGACTCCCTGCAGAGCACGGGGCCCAATCCCACGTCCCATGAGATCACGACCTGAGCCAAAATCAAAAGTCAGAGGCTTAACCGATTAACCCCCAGGGTGCCCTGGAAGTTTTGTATTTTAGAAAGATTGTTCTAAGGGCATCACGGAGCTGGGAGGGCAGTGGATGAGGCAGCAGATACCTGTGATGGTCCCTATGGGGAAAGATCCTTGTGTGAACTAAAACAATATATCAGTGGGGATGGAGAGAAAGAAATGGCTTTTAGAGACAAGTGGAGGTGGAACCCTAGCATTCAGTCACGCAAAACCATAAATCAAGCATAATCCTGGGAGGCAGATATGATTCCCAGAAGCCAACTCGCTGTATCTGCTAGAGTTGTTTCTTTTCATCCCTTTCAATAAAAACAATTAGAAATACTTTCAGAATGTCGTCTTTGTCAAAACTGAGGCTGTCATTCGGCACACTCTGGAGAAATAAATGGGACTATAACAACCCAACCTTACGTTCCGTGGCCGGCTCATCCTGCTTGGTGAGCAATAAAACACAAACAGGGGGGACCCTGTCTCTCCTAGCCCAGGGCCTGAGCCGCAGAGAAAGAAATACATACTTTGGGGGTAGTAGATAGGTTTGCGGATGTGGTGAGTATTTTATCACAGCGAAAATCTACCTCTGTTGTCAGACTGAACAGAGATGCCTCTTTCTCCTCCCGCAGCCCTGCCTCCCACTGATCCTGATCGACTCCAGATCCCAGGCCGCTTCCCTTGGCTTCTCGGCCCCACGAAAGTGTCTAAGTCAGAGCGACTTTGGCTGTCACATAGAATACTAACGTCTGGGCAAACCAGGCACACGAAGGGGAACCATTGCAAAGTTTGAGAGGATTTTTCTTTTAACCCATGGGTGGCAGTGAATCCTGGGAAATTTGGTTTAAAAACAAAATATAACCAATAAAAATAAGCCTGAGAGCAGATGAACTCAGCAGTGAAGAGAGAAACAGACAAGCAAGCAACCATCAGGCGAGCAGAGAGACACAAAATCCGTGGAGAACTGGGGAAAGTGCTGTACGCTTTGCAGGCATAACTCCACTTTCTCAGCTCCACCTGAGTTCCCGGTGAACAAGCCTGGGTTGAGCTGGGCAGGAGGTCCACTGCCTCGGTACCGCTATTGTAGATTTTCCTGGAAGGAGGTCTAGCCTCCGAAACCTGGGAGACAGGCAGAACAGAGCAGACCCTAGACTAGATGCTCTACATGGCGGAGCCCCTGGCAGGTGGGCAACTCACAGTCAGAACCCGGAATACGAAAGTTGTCACCAGCATGCATTTATTTGTGCAACACAGCCCTCATGTGCACTCACTTCTGGGCAAGAAATGTATCAGAGAATCATCCCTTTCCCGTTTGAGCTTCCCATCTAGAAGCGGGTGTGACACAGCTATGGTTTGTACCAAAGACCACAGAGAGCTCTTTCCTGAGTCCTCCCAGGCCCTCTCTGCAGAGATGCTTTCTTTTTTTTTGTAATGTGGGAGACAACACAATCCGTGACAGGGCAATATGAGGCCGCTCGGATTTGATGGGAGAAGTTCAGCACACTGCTTATCTACACTTTATTTTCTTGCTTTTGAATTCACAGGTCATAATAAAGCATCGCATGTCCACAGTCCAGCAAGAAGAATTAATTAAGGGGAGACTTTTAATGTAGAAAGCAGCTTACTGAGATAATGGAAAAAGCTTTGGTAAGACTTGGCTTAATTGGAATTTCAAGCAATTCCTCGCTTGTTGTACCAGGGATTTTTACTGTTATAGACAGGATGAGCAAGCTGTTTAAAGAGCTTATGGGCAGAACTGGACTCCGAGGTTTGGGGAGAGATGGATTTGGCTCAAACAATCAGGGCAGCCTCAGGAAACAGTAAGCAAGGAGCATGGACTTGTTCTCTTGTCACTGAATGGACATGGATTGTTATAAGCTTCTATTGTCCCAGATAACCCAGAAACCAGGAGATGAACTGGAGGGTCAAGTTCCAGTGCATCAAACTTGCTGCCCGTTTCTAGGTGTAAATAGGGGATGAGGCAAAGAGGGACCAAATGCAGAACATGGGCTTTAGAGTTTGAAGTGCAGGGGTTTATGCCCCCGATTCTACCTTGTGCATTCTGATAAATTCCAGGTAATACTGCCCCCGTTTACAGAAGCGGTGTGGATATTAACTGTTAATAGAACATGTTAAATGCATAGTGCTCTGCTGCAATTTGCGGCATTCTCTGGGTAGGACACATCAATGGACAAGACACAGACACTTCCTTAAAGAAGTATATAGTGGGATGCAGACGGCAGACAAATTATATTGGATGATATGAGACCTTTTCCATTTGAATCACTAACTGATCATTACCTTAACTGAACAAGTAGAAGACAAAGCCAGTTGAAATTACTGCCTTTCAAGGACATGGCAGGGCTTCAGGGAAGAAGGCAGTGGCTCTGTCTTTTTGTAGGCTCGCTAAGGTGGGTAGAGGCACCAGAAGATAACTGAGGATTTAGTACTGCTTCCTAGTCCACTGCCCCACAGTACAGGTCTTTTCTTTTAGCCTGGATCTAAATGCTGCTCATCATAAACACCTATGCCTTCAGTTCAATGCGACCATCAGAAGGGCTGTCTGCCTGGAAATTAGCTTGATTCACATCTGAATTACCAATGATTACCAATGATTAGTTGATTATGTCTTGACTTGAGCTCCAATTGCCATAAAGTGCTTTACGTCACCCTAAAATACATTCCACTGAAGGCTTATTCTATTTGCTTCTTGTTGTCTCATTGGGACTAAACTTTTCAAAATTCTCTTAGCACACTGAGTGGGCAGTTTTGGGGAACAAGTGTGTCTTCAAGTCTTGTGACATTCAGTCCACTTACTAGGTCAGGTAATGCAAAGAACAATTCCTTAGTTCCAAGAAAGGGATGAGAACTCTTTCAGGGGTGGCAATTTCCCCAGTAAAAATACTATTTCTGTTCTTGTGATAACAAAGAGGATGAAACTGAATCCAGGGCATTGTCCTGAAACTTTTCCCAAGTAGCAGATACTTATGATTTTTAAAATAAGCAGTCTTAAATAAGTAAGACCCTGAGGCAAGAAAGAATCCAGAAGAATATGCATGTGCTGGAATAATAATCTTCTAAATATAGCAGTACAGAGCTTCCCCAATGCAACAGAAAATTCCAGAATGAGCCTTTTAGAAGAGGTCGGATTGTAGCAGTTTATGTGAAGGAGAAATGGACCAGTATCTATTATTCTCCTTGATGTATATGTACCAGGGCCTAATGTGACTCCAGTATGGTAAACAGTTTCCATGTTTGTCCTCTAATTTTACATGCACAGCAACATTGAGAAGTGCATCTTTTTATTCCCATTTACTACCAAGGCTGAAAAAGGCAAATAATTTTCCCAGGTTCATGCAGTCACCAAAAGTGTGGATCCAGACGTGGAACATGGGCTTTTCCTTCCAATTTTCAAGAGTTTTTTTTTTTACTCCATGGTTTCCTCAGGACTGTTTTGCTTCCATTCTGTGATTCCTCAGAGCAGTTTCCTGAAGGTTCTATCCTAAAACGCCTAGCAGGACCCCAATCCCAGCAGCAGGGAGCTCTCAAGACCCTCCCAGCCTAGACTGGGGATTTTCAAATGTGAGTTGCCCAGAGGGCTGGTTAAACCACATTCTTGGGCCCTACTCCAGTCTTCAACTCAGTAGGTTGGGGAGGCAGGTGGTGCCCAGGGAACTTGGCATTTCTTTTTTTCCTTTTTAACAGCTTCATTGTGATAAACTTTACATACCATAAAATTTAACCATTGTAAGTGTACAATTCAGTGACTTTAATAACTTGACCTCTTTGTACAACCATCACCACAGTCTCACTTTAGAACATCTCCATCACCCTAGGAAGATCCTTTATGCCAGTTTGCTATCGCTTCCAGATCCCACCCTCTGCCCCCAGCAACCACGAATCTACTTTCTGGCCCTACAGATTTGCCTAGTCTGGAATCAGTCAGTATGTGGTCTTTTGCATCTGCTTTCTTTCACTTAGTGTAATACTTTTGAGATCCATCCATGTTGCAGCATGTATCAGTTCCTTTTTTATCGCTGAATAATATTCCATTCATTGGCTATACTGCCTTTGTTTATCTATTCACCGAAATTTTGCATTTCTTTTTTTTTTTTAAAGATTTTATTTATTTATTTGAGACAGAGAGAATGAGAGAGAGCACATGAGAGGGGGGAGGGCCAGAGGGAGAAGCAGACTCCCTGCCGAGCAGGGAGCCCGATGCGGGACTCGATCCAGGGACTCCAGGATCACGACCTGAGCTGAAGGCAGTCGCTTAACCAACTGAGCCACCCAGGCGCCCCGAAATTTTACATTTCTAACACGTTCCCAGGTCATGCTGCTGTTGCTATTCTGGTGACATGTTGCGAACCACTGATTTAGGCCAACATTCCCAAACTTGCCTGCCCACTGAAGTCTCTGGGACACACCTCACAAAATACCATTCCCAGGCCTCAACCAGATTCTGATTTATTATTATTATTATTATTATTTAAAGATTTTATTTATTTATTTGAGACAGAGAGAATGAGAGACAGAGAGCATGAGAGGGAGGAGGGTCAGAGGGAGAAGCAGACTCCCTGCCGAGGAGGGAGCCCGATGCGGGGACTCGATCCCGGGACTCCAGGATCATGACCTGAGCCGAAGGTAGTTGCTTAACCAACTGAGCCACCCAGGCGCCCCCAGATTCTGATTTAAATGGCCTGAGGTGTGGGGTTCAGGAAGGGAGCCCAACCGGGGCTCGATCCTAGGACTCCAACTTTTTTGGAGAACCTGTTTAGTTCTGGGTATGGGTAGGTAGGCATTAAGGCACAGAGACCAAGACGCAGTGTCTACATAGAGGTATTTGGTATACTGAGGGGCGCAGAGACTCCAAGAGACAGGTGATGCTCGGCCCCAGAAGGGAAGATGGTTCCCTTATGGAACCACATACTGAGGGAAAAGCATGGTAGTCAGGGAAGGCACCCGAAGGAAGTATTATTGGCACAATTATTGAATAATTAATAATAATTAACTGGGTTAGGATGATAAGAAGGTGCAAGGGGCACTAATGAAGCATAAGGAAGAAGTAGGGCAAAGGCCTAGAAACATGAACACTTTGAAATCCCACTTCATTTTTAGGACACAGATTTGTAAAAAACAAAAAAACCCCAAAATTAAAAAAAACACCTTTTAGATACAGAATCTCAAATTAATATTGTTTGTGGAGCATCAGGAGAGGGATTTACACTAAGATTTGAGCTTGAAGCCAGAAGTGCTTTCAATACAAAGATAGAGACCCCATTATATTTCTAAGAAGGCAGCATGCTGTAAAGAGGAGAGGACTGAACTATACAGGTGTGGGGGATCTGGCACATAATGGTCAATGCAGGGTCACTTCCCATCTCCTCACCCAGGGTGACAACCTGACTCTTTCTGGAGCCTCGTGACTTGGGGACACCCAAGAATATGCTGTGGGCTGGTAGAGCAGAGAACCAGCCAAATGGAGAGTCTGTTCCTGAGGATCTGAACAGTCCCAATAAGCAAAGGGAAGCTAGGCTGGAAACTGAAGGTCCTGACCACCAGGATTCTAAAATCAGAGACTGAGACACAGATTCACCTTAGAGCCTTGTACCCACCAACCACATGAAAGGGTATGAGTTAAACATCAGACATAGGGTCGAGTTTGATATAGATAATCAATCAGCGATAATTTCTTTCTCTGCCATGGCTCCTTTCCATGACAATATCCTGGAAATCATATGCAGATTCCAAAGGTCACTTGCACTATTCACTTTCCTTATATTGTCCGGGACATTTATAGCCTGACCTTTATCCATACAACCAGAGCCTCTTCACGTTGGTGACTATAGATCCATGAAGCACTCAAGAATTTAAAGTTTGTTTTCCTTCCTTCCCTCCATCCCTCCCTTTCAAGTTAAATTTTCCTGATGCAGCTGTCTGAATACTGAGGGCTTAAAAAACATTCAGAATGAGTGGAACGGAATTAACAGTTAAGGGATTATTTCATTTCAATCCTCACAATAACTCCATGAAGTATATAATAATGTATGATCCCCATTTTATAAGTTTAGAAATATTGAGGCATATTATCTTGCCCAAGACGACCCAGATACTAAGTGGTTAGGGTAAGGATCAGTCCCAGGTTTTCCTTAGATCAGGCTGCCCCTCAAAGGGGCTGTTTTATGTGCCAGTGGCTCAGCAAACACTAGAGAGACATTGTTCTCAGATGCCCTAGTCGCAGGGCTGGTTGGGTCACTACCCTCGGAGATAGACTGTGATAGTCTTGGGAATGGTCCTGGACATGTGAAATGTTGCCAGGAGTCTGAGCAAAAAGGAGAGTCTCCCCAGTTTGCTAAGACTGTGGCCCTGGGCCAAGCAGCTGAGGTGCTTGCCGGTGAGTGTGCTCACTCCCCTTCATGTTTTCATGTGTTCCACTTAGAGTCCGTATTGTGGAGTCAATGCAGGACTCAGATCCAGGGAAGGGCCCATGAATCATGGCTGCAAAACAATTCCATTTTGTTGGATACCAGCAGGCGAGTTCGCTTGAAAACAAATTATGCGTGCGAAAGGGTTGGATGAGTCCACTGTAGACAGGCTTGTCATATAGCAGGTTATTTCTTGTCCTTAATTACACTGTCCTCTGGTGGGGACAGAAAATAAGGTAAATCTATTACATTCTGTCCTGAGAGCTGAGACCCCACTTTTGATTATTTCAACTTTTAAAATACTTATTTTGTTCGAATGAATGTGATTGTTGTTTTAAATTTGTAAATTAATATAATTAACGAAGAAATCCTAACTGAAGTGTGGGATTACATTTATTTGGCATCTACTCCATTAATGTCTAGCATCTAAAAAGCATTGTTAATCGTGTGCACACTGTTAATTATCTCAACATGTTTAATTGCTGTTTTCTTAAATAACTAGTAGGCCATATGTAAATGATCTTTCAAGCATTAACATTTCATTTTGTGAAAAACTAAAACACTGATTGCATGATACATTAGACTGAACTTGATCTTGGGGCTATTCATGCTGTATTATGAAAATGGGAAACCAAGTGAATGATTCCCCCTTAGCACCCCAACCTAAGACCCCAATGGCCCAGAAGGGCAAACATAACAACACTTGGAAATACTACAGAATTGTCAAAAGAACAGTAAATCTGCAGCATAAATTGTGAAAAGTATGTTAGAATTTTATTTTTCCTGTGACTGTAAACTTTGCACCTTTTTGCAAGCTATGAAACAAAAATAATGATCTCCAATATTCAGGGAGCACTTGCTATATTCCAAGCATTGTGCACAAGCTTAGTGCATTTTCTTTCTTTTTTTTTTTTTAAGATTTATTTATTTATTTATTTATTTGAGAGAAAGAGAGAGAGAGGGCTTGAGCAGGGAGAGGGGCAGAGGGAGAGAATCTTAAGCAGACTCCCCACTGAGCGCAGAGCCCAACTAGGGGTTTGATCTCATGACCCTGAGATCATGACCTGAGCTGAAACCAAGAGTCAGACACTTAACCAACTGCGCCACCTAGGCGCCCCCAGCTTAATGCACTTTCACTTTTCATTTCATTCTCCTAAAAGACCTATGATGAAGATAATGTGATTAACACCCCATTTTATCACCCAGGCAGGGACAATTAGATAACTTGCCCAAGGTCACATACTGGTGTGGTGGCCATTTGGGATGCTTGTCTAATATTTCCTAGTTTCCTCCCTTCACGTGGGATTGCCCAGCAGCCTCATAGGTCCGGTGTAAAGCAAGAATCACAAACATAGACTTTAGGAGGCCAAGAAAGACCCTACCAGGCTCTAGGCTCTAATTCTGCCCTGTTAAAAATAGATCAGTGTTCTCCACAAACTTCCAGGCATGATACAGATCATGCCCTTGGATGACTACTTCCTAGAGCTCCTGGCTCATGGGGTGCAGTGCTGCCTTGGGTGAGACTGTTCGAAACCCTGTAATGTTTCACAACCCTCTGATTCTCTATGTGCTGTTCACTCTGCTTTGGAGAGAGTTTATCTGCACACCCCTATCATCCCCATCAGCCCATTCCACCCTGCTTGGAAAGCTCCCAACTATTCTTCAAGGCTCAGTTCACAAGTTCCATATTCTATGAAGCTTTTCCTAATTGCCCCAAATTGTGTTACTTGATTCTTGTGTCAAATATTTCTCAGACAATAAACTTGTTGACTGTACCTACCATATCATATTTCTCCATGTAACCCTAGGACCTAGCAAGAGATCCATGAAGTGTCTTGAATGCATGAGGAAGGGCAGTAAGGGAAGGAAAGTAAAGGAGAGGAGAGAGAAGTGGGAAAGGAGAGAAAGAGAAAAGAAAGAAAGAAAAGACACTTAGGTTCCAGCCACACCCACTTTGTAGTACCTACCAGGGCACAAAGCTGTCCCCTAGACAGCCCCGAGAGGCTGTCCTCAGCATGCAGAGCTGCTTTCTCTGTGACCATCCTATGACTACTGCCTAGAGGCTGGCAGTATCTGGGGAAAGAGGGTTCTCGCAGGATCCCTGAAAGATTGTGGCAGTCTCTGGGGTTCTGGTTGACAACAAAAATGGCTTACATCAGTTATTACTTTCTACATCAAGAACTCAGAGCAGTCATAAAACTCCAACCCTCTCTAATCAGAGCACCCTGCAGTCTCTCAGATGTGCTTGCCTTGAAACCTGAAAATGGCCTCCCGTCAAATATCAGTATAAGGAAAATCTCATGGTGTTCCTCAGACAGCTCTGAAACTCCTGGCTTATATTCTAGGAGCCAAGGGTGTAAACTCTCCACAGTATCGAAATCTTTATTCCAGAATCCTGGGTTCCCTGTCAAGACAAGTGAGGCCACCCCTAACTGGCTAATATGGCTGAACTACAAATAATAGATGGCCTAACTGATGTCTCTTTGAAAAAGAAACTTCAAGAAGGAGAAGTCTTTCAAACCTAAGACCAAGCTCACTTCCTGGGGCCAAAGGCTTAGAAACTAGGACTTGCCCAAGCAGCCAAATGCTGACAGAAATTGGAGTGAGGCAGAATGGAGCCCTTTATTTAGAGAAAATAACATAATCTTTATTTTCCAGTCTTTACTCCACTGATGACATGGCAGGGGTATTGCTGTGCTAAGTGTTTTTTGTTTGTTTTTAAGATTTATTTATTTATTTGAGAAAGAGAGCATGTGAGTGGGGGGAGGAGCAGAGGAAGAGGGAAAGAATCTCAAGCAGACTCCCAGCTGAGCATGGAGCCAGATGTGGGGCTTGATCCCACAACCCCGGGATCACAACCTAAGCCAAAGGCAAAAGTCTGACACTTAATCGACTGCGCCACCCAGGTGCCCCATCCCCTGCTAAATGTTTTACACAATTACCTTGTTCATCCTCATAACAGCAACAAATTAGTTTTCAAATTTATTGTGCCCCATGTAGAGCTGAGGAAACTGAGGCATAGGACCATGGCACTGGTAGGACTCTGGGAAGCAGATGTTAAGATGGAGTTAGGAGTAGAGGAGGTTAATTATGAAGTCACACATGAGAAAGAAACAGGAGGGCAGCAGAACTGGTCAAGGGGAGTCATTGGGCAACTGTATGGACTAGACAGAGACTAGCGCTAGTCCAACGGGGAGCAGAACAAAGACTGCCCAGCAGAGGAGGCCACCTGTTGAGGGAATGCCTCGGCCCCTGCACACCACAGTGCTTGGTCATGGGCAGGGGCTGCCTCTGCAGTAGCGTGATCTTGGTCTGGAAGACGAGGTAGACCCTGCTAACAGCTGGAGAGTGTCCACCTATACAGTCCTCCCACGTGAGCAGGAACCCCCAGTTGAAGGGGAAGCTGAGAGGCATATCTCCATGTCTGCCACAGGCAGTGAACTTTTCCAATCTAACGAATGGTAGAGAGCAGCAGGGCCAGCATCTGAACCCAGGTGGTAGGACTCCAGCTCCCGCCCTTGTAGCCACGGCTTTATTATAGTTGGTTCTGGTGCAGAGTTGCCAGTCCAGAAACTGCAGGTGCTTCTACCTCACTTCCCCACCAAGCTCCCCTGCACCCACTCGGCCCATGGAAAGGACCTATGAGTCTCTCTCAGCTCTGCTGCTGGCCGCCAGTGGAAAGTCCCGATGTGGTCTTTTTACCACTTACCCTTTGTTGCTGCAAAAGATGGGCCCTGAGCTCTTTGCAAAGGTTGCCTGCTTTGTTGGCAGCTTTCTCTCCTTCCTTCCCTTCTAGGTCTGGATAACCCTGCTTTCTAAAGCATAAAGTTTTCCAGGCAAGAGGAAAGAAAAGCTTTATCTTAGTCTTTGTCAGTATCTTGACACATGGAACTCTCTCTTCATTTTTGCAGCATTTCTATTGGTGTTGCGAGCCTGCTTTTTCACACCACCCCTTCTCTCAAAAAACTCAAGAACTGGCCTGAAGAAAACACTTGTGCCTACCCCATCCCATCCAAAGTCAACCCTTCCGGCTGCCCTGAGTCCCAGCCAGCATCTTCCTTCTCCTGCTAAGGTGCGACATTTACATCAGAATCTTACTGACCGTGAATTAAATTTCAAAGTGCCCAGCAGCTGCTCTCTCTCTCTTCCAAAATGCCTACAGAGCCCTTCTACAAATAAAACCCTTGGTGGCCAGCCCTGATCCAGTACAACATAGCAGGGTCCCTACTCAGAGAGAGTCGCAGAAGAGAAATAGCCCTGGAACACTTGCTACATTATCAATGAGCTGACCAAGGAGCCATCAGAGAAAGAGATGGAGAGGCACTTAGGGGAGATTGCCCCCACCCCAATTGGGTATTGAATAGTTTCCAGACGAGGATAACTTTCTACCCAGTGGTTCTCCTCCCGAGTCAGCTGTCAGTGTATTAATGGGATCCCTGTGCAGCCCCGAGTGAGTAATGATAACCTGGCACAGATGCAATTACGCATTGACAATTTCAGGGCTGTTTCTGCCCGTTCCATCCGCCCCAGCCACGCACAGCTTTCAAGCCTCAGTCCTATGTGGTTTCTAAATCATTCATGACCCGGGGAGGGAATAGCCAGCCAACAGGGGTGTGGATCTTGCTTCTGTAAGGTCATTATGAGCATGATGGGGTTGCACCTTGAATATCCTATCACTTTCCCCGCATGGCAGCAAGGCATCACGGAGTCTGTCCACAGTATCATACTGTTTTTCCCAATTGTTTTGACACTGAGGCTAGGCCTGCAGCAATAACCCAATGGAAAATGTAGCTAAAGAGACGGTAACATGCCACCCGGGAACTGAAGGAGCATCAAAAATCTAATTCCCATGGACAAATTTTCAGAGCACTCACTGATGGGACAATCATATTCACCTAAATCTTTAACTGAGCATTTACAAACTGTAATTCCATTAGATTTTAAACCAGACTATACTTGCAAATGTGTTTTCATAGAAATCTAATTAAAATAACCTGATACCATATCGTGCGAGAAATTAAAAAAGACTATAAGCTACAGAACAAGAATAAGCTGTAGCTATTTTTCCTGGTGAATACTGAACCAAAGAGATCTTAAAGCCCTATTGGAAATTAGGATAAAACCTCAAAAAAAATTTGTGTGCCAATTTTCCTCTTCTGGTTATATTTCATGATGCTGCTTCTCTTACGCAGGGGCACTGTCTTCATGTCTTTTGTGAAGGGCACACTCAGGGCCCAGCGTCTCCTCAGGGACCTCTTGCTTCAATCTCTGAACTGGGCCTCAGGGCCCAGTGGGGAGATCAATCACTCAGGCATCTCCCAGGACATAAGGTCATGTGGCAAAAGTTCACCCTCCAGGATTCCTGGTCCTCAAGACCTCTGTGGCATCGATTGTCAACCTGACAAAGCAGCTGACTTTTTGTGTGCGATCCACAGACAGCATAAGGCAGAGCAAATCACAAGAGGCCAACACTAAACCTTAGGCTTTCTCAAGAGGAAGTGATGGGGCATCATTCGCGGTAGGAAAAACTGCCTATATCCAGCACCATTTAATAACTGCGTGAACATGGACCAGTTGGATAACCCCTTCGGGCCTCTGTTTGCTTATCTGTGGATGGGGTGTTGGCCCCATCTTGCAGTGGGTGAGCTGCCTCTAAAGAGCTCTAGCCCAGGGTCTTGTGGCCCTGCTGCATCCTCCCCTTGGAGCACTCAGGGGGGCTCCGTCATTGGCAGTCCCCTTCACCCCATATCCCCAATCATTCAGTAACATAGACAAAGCCCATATCAAATCTTTATGTGACCATAATGGAATACGGTGGAAGATCACTTAGACAGGAAGAGGGTCTTTGAATAACATCTTCAACCCATCATTGCTCTAGGAAGAAAAATATCCATTGCCAAAAACCAAACATGTCCTACTAAATGATAACTGCAGGAAGGCCACAATGGAGCATAGTCACTGTGGCAAAGATTCTCAGATTATCAGAGCCCTATCAGGCCACCCTAGAAAAGAGCCACCAGGGGATCCCCAAAGAGAGTTCAATATTTTGACAACCAACGGAGGTTGGCAAGCCTGAGGCAAAGGATTTGTAATGTCCCAGCCTAAGGTTCTGTATCACATTCATGCAGGAAAGGGGAGGGTGAGAAATGGGGATCAGCAGATGCAGACAGCTAGGGTTTTCCTAAGTATTGCTGGTGATATTAATAGCAGTTCGATGAGAAAGAGAGAAAAACAAAGAAAGCTCTGTAGTCAGAATTCTTAAATCCCACACAGTCAATTCCTTAATGCTGGCTCAAGGAAAATGCTAGACTTTTGATATATACCATTAATTCCTCTTCACAGCATTTCAAAGTCCAAGTTGATACCATCTCTCTTTCTCTACACGGGGAGATAGATGCATGACTTGTCCAAGGTCATAGTTACTTGGATTTTATCTCAAGTCTGCCTCACTCCCACACTGATAGTTTTCTATAATGTTATATTCCTTAAAGAAAAAAAGGAGCAGGGAGATTTTTTGAGGGGGTGCTTCAAGAATTAAAAAGAAAACTTGCTAAGAAAGGCCATAGAAATCACAAGGCCTGCATGTATATGGACAGTATGTATTTGATGGTGCTCCTATACCTTCAAGTCTGGGCAAAATTTCAAGGACTGGTATAAGTCACATTCTCTGCTCCTGCCTAGGACAGAGGCAGACCAAGTGATATCATCACTCTGTGTTGAGCACAGAGGCCCCATCCAACTAGAAAGTGTCATTAGAGGATTTTTGCCCTGCGTTGTGGCCAATCCCAGGGTAAGCTCCTTCCCAGCTGCGTGCCATGATTAGTCAGGTGGCCACAGAAAGGACCGCCCCTTTCCAAACCCAGAGCCAACAAGCCCATTAGGCCTCAGGGGCTTGCATATAAAAGATGCAGAGCGCCCCACATTCAGAGAGGCAGCCCAGGCTTCTCTGTCCCTCTGGATCTTTGAAATCTGGGGAAATGTGTGCCATGCCATTCTCCTTTCCTGGGAAACCCACCCGGCCCTTTCCAGCCAAGATCCTGTTTTTCATCATCCATGCTGTACCTCCAATGAGCATCCCTGGACACAACTTAGCTCTGCATGTCTGGACTCTGAATGTGAAGCTCACACCCTCCTCCCTTAGAATTATACCTCTCACCCCACCTCCACAGAAAATGGGTGTGCCAATAAATGGACTCAAGCTTTTTCACAACCACTGGTCTTTTTTTTTTTTTTTGCTGTGATTAGGGTCTCCCTGGACTTGAAGGGCTGCAAGTTCTCATCTTTCCTTCTTAGTCTGTGCCCCTCCTTTCTGATGGTGCATGAAGGTCATGGTACAACCCTCTCCTGAATGCAGATGCTTCTGGGAATTCTGAGACCACAAATGGTCAGTACCTTTCCCCTGGACATGGAATTGCATAACTGGTTGAAGTCTCTCAAAACAAATTTTAATATCTAGGCAGAATTTTTCTTAAAAGAGTATGTTTGAGCCATGCTGCTATAAATGTATTTCTCTGAGAAACCCACTGTGTCATGAAGCCTCCAGAGGACAGTATCCCTGTCACTCAGGTAAGGCATCAGTCACGTGGAGGATGCTTGGAAATGCTCATCATCTGAGGGGGTGGCAAGGACTCCCTGTGCCTGGAGCTCCCACAGGCGAAAGCAAGAAGGAAGCAGGGCGCTGGCCAGTATTTGTCCTGAGGGATGATGTGGCATGGGAGGCCCCATGGTCCATACGTTACTAGAGGAAACAGGTCTCTGTCTCTGCCTCCACATGGGGGTATATAAATGGCACCAGCGTTAGGTGACAGGGGGCCAAAGCCATTGTCCAACTGTTCATTATTTGGAAATCAAGTGCAATTTTCTAATACGGAGAAATTGCAGGTTGATGATGTGATCCCAATGGAAACAAAATATAGTGGCTGATCCCTTCCGTCATTCAAAGCCTGGTGTCAGCAGGGAATCCCTTTGCCGAGGGTTAAAATATGATGGTTTGAAAGGGTAGACTTTAAAACATAAATATCAGGTATTTATGTTTTACTTTATGGAAATTCTTGACCATTTAACTGTTTGGTAATTGCTATGCACAGCTGAGTAAATATATAGTGAGTTCCAAATCATTCAATACTAAGAAAATGGATATCTCCCTCTTTATCCTTGTTCTCTCTGTGTGTGTGTGTGTGTGTGTGTATAACTTTTCCTTAGAACAACTTCTTTTGACACTGTGGTTTTCCATTCTCTCTAGCTATGACTAGAGGTCAGCTAGAATGTTGTGAAATGTCAGAACTGCCAAATAGTCTCCTTAATTTCCAATTCAGAAACATTGACCAAAGTGATGAGAGGAAATAGGAAGGAAACTAGATTTCTCTGAGCACTAGTTGATTTTTCCCATTACTCCAGCCCTTTCTTCTGAGCACATCGGACATCTCTACAAATAAATACTTGCATTCCCTTCCTTTCTCCCCTTTGGCAGCTGTCTCCAGGGCTGTGCAGTGACTAGGAAGAACCTATTGGGGGGAGGTTGACCCAGGACACATAGAACCAGTTGCCTTGCTATATTGTGATTCAGGATCTTTGCACAGGCCATGCCTTCTGACTGGGAAACTGCCCCTCCCTGCCATCCTTCTGGCTAAATTCTCTCTCATCTTCAGATCTTATGTTAAATGCCACACTGGCTTTATCTGACCCTATAGACGAGGCCATATCCCTTGTGACTGGTTCTCACTGTACCCTAGACTTCTCTTTACAACTTACCATGAGGAGTAACAAAGGGATTGAGTGGATGGCAGGAGCCAGAGAGCAAAAACATGGGGGTCTTAGAAGGCCAAGGGAACCAACTGGCAACTAAACAATATGCATACAATGGTTCACCCTCTTCTACAACATCAGGATGAAAGCAAGCTATATGGGGGACAACTTCCAAATAAAGATAGCTGGGATAGGCCTTTGAGGAAATTTATTTCTGTCTTCTTGCTCTGTGGAAATTTTTATTCTCCAAGCATCCCATCACCACCCTAGACCCATTTTTATACTTATGTTGTATTTCAAACAAATTCTGCTGGATAAGAAATACATATATTCTGCTGGCTTTAAGATAATTTTCTGGCATGGATCTATTTCAAATTGCTGACTCATCTTCTTTACCTTTCTTCTCAGAACCTACATCTTCTTACAAGTTAACTCAGCTCCTGAGTTATGTGTGCTCCTTGATGGCTCCATGCACACCCGTCATATCCATAGCTGACGTCTGGCCCACTGCCAGCCATTCTCAGCTAGACCTTAGAAAAAGTGGTCAGGCCTTAGTTTGTGCTCTGGGCTTTAGGGGAGAATTAAGATCCAAGAGAACTAACACCAAGACAAGGTCTCAATCTTTGAGAGGACTGATCTTCAGAATAAGTGGTTTTCTTTCTCTACTGTGAGGCAAACACTCACATCTTGAATTAAATAACCAGAGCTCCAAACTACCTAGAGCAAGAGTCTTAATGCCAGGTTCTGAGGGTGGGAAAGGAGCTCCTGGGTCTAGAATTAATCCTGAGTCTGGCGTCCAAAGTCAGACGTCCTCGTCTGTGGGTAGGTGCAGGTGGTATGTTCTCATGATGCCACCATCTTTGTATCTTGCCAGGTTGGCTCTCCGTCT
The DNA here is from genome assembly GCF_011800145.1 of Mirounga leonina. Taxonomy (NCBI): domain Eukaryota; kingdom Metazoa; phylum Chordata; class Mammalia; order Carnivora; family Phocidae; genus Mirounga; species Mirounga leonina. Next base: position 11,267,980 of record NW_023270265.1, on the reverse strand, counting down.
GATGTCCAAGTCACCCCTAGGGATTACTGACAGCTTCAAAAGACCAGAAGCCTCAGCCAGTGTCATTTCTTTCTAAGGGAAGTTGTGGCAGCTCATATGAGTGACTCTATTGCCACATACCAGGAATGAGGGTGCATGTGGAAATGTGCCTTCCTCACCTGATAAGGAGTACTACCCAACTGTTCATTTGGGCTTTCACAGCTCATTATCACCTCATTAGAGAGGATTGCAGGTTAAACTCTGGCATCAAAAATCCACTGTAGAGAGGTCCTTAGTGACATGATTATTTGTGTTCTCCTCTTCAGAATTCAATTTACATGCTAATTACCTTTTGTGCATCTAAGCACATTTAACACATTTACCTGTATATAGTAGTGATTCTTCCTCCTCCTTGAACTGCAATTTTGTTACATTACCATCTCACTGAGAAGCAAGCATACTCCTTGAGCCTTTTTAGCCCAGAATTGGAGGCACTCCTCTTTCAAAACTCAGGAAGCCATGTTCATTAATTTAGCTTCCAGAAATGAGGAGCAAGAACAGAACTGTCTGCATTCCTCAACACGAGAGGGTTTTCTCCTGCCTGAGTCATTCTGCGAGGCAATATGGAAATTGGTGGTCTAACATTCAATCCTGGAGATCAAGTGACTTCTCTCTATCCAAATGTGGCTCCAGAGTCTTCAAACAGTTGCTAAGGGAACCATTTTGGCCTCTTTAGTGTGTTTGTGTGCAAGCGTTCTGAAGCACGAAATGCCAAACTGTGTGCATTAACCGAGGTCTGCTCCATTGCAGATTTTACTCTACGCTTTTAATTCAAATGTAATTGACCATGACAATGCTGAAGGCACTAAAACTCGTCCTTTTTTGGAATTAACTACAAAACATTTTACCCATCGGTGAGATACACTGCATAGGAAAGGCTTATGCAAACATCCTGTTGAAAATTCATAGACAGGGAAATATCCTGGAAAATCGTAGAACTGGAACTCAGATGATAGTGGCACAAAAGTGAGGCCCAAAGACCACGTGGGGCAGCTCTCACTCCTGTTTGATTTCCATCCTATATTTTTATGGACATTTAATAAGATGGACTCGCTGTGACAAGACGAGCTGCTCTTGTGATGCTGATGCCTCCCAGTTGCATTGATGCTGCTTTTCCCTGAGTGATTTATAGATTCCGCCCACACCGGACATTCTACTAGGGACCTCAGCGTGGGAGTGAGAAGAAGGATGACATATTTGGGATTCTATGAAACCACTTTCAGCATTTCTCCTAAATTGGATCCTGCGAGTCTTTCTCGGAAAATGGAATTGAAATTGGAGTCTGTATCTCTGGTTGAATAAGACATTATATGAGAAACTTATCAAGACCCCAAAAGGCCAAATGGGTGTTTGGATGGGTGTTTCCACAGGGTGAGAAAGCCCTGATATTGGACATGGGGTCTCGGAGACACCCCTTAAAGCAAGTAAGTGCAACAAAGCCACTCAGGATGACCTCAGGGGATGCCCTGACCAGAAAGCATTTCTTGATCACCACCATCCCCACCACCACCCTCTGCCCCAAATGACCTCCCCAAACATGCCATATGGGAATCCTCAGATTTCTATCACAACAGCTATGAACTAACCTACACTTCGCTTTTTACACAAGTGTCTCTCCCACTCTTCAATACCGTAATTGTGTTTCCTTTGTCTTTATCTTTCCATATCTTGGTACTTAGTAGGTGCTGAGCTGAATAATAAAAGACCATCTATACTTCCTATGATTTATAGAAATAGGCTCTTGCTATATTCCTTTCTTAGGTTTACTTTCCTGTGCCCCCATTTCCCAGGCAGGTTAGTACTGAGGGAACATCTCTTACAACCTTCACGTGACACTCAGTTCTCTGGCCCTTGCACCGGTGAGTACCACCATAGACTTGTGCATCCAGCTGATGATGATGATATGGTATCTGCTATCATGAAAGGAAGCTGGAACATTCCACTTAGAAATCCACCCAGTTTCCAAGTTCCAGAGTTGTCTGGAAGACGGTTAGACAATCTAAGGCAGGTGTCTGTCTACCATAGAAGGGATGGAAAAACCACAGGTCTGGACAGCTAAGGAAGGAGAAATGATAGTTATTGCTAGTTGAACCCACAGGCAACATCCATGTACAAGATCCCAGGAAAGGAGCCCTTGAGTTTTGTAAATGGTGTTGAGCAACCCCTCATCAGACAGAGTCTATGCCCTGGAAGCCACTTGAATCTGGAAACCCTCATATTCTTACCATCTCTTGTGTAAAGAGATGAAGCTGGTAAAATCTGAGTAAATGAAGTAGGGGCAGGTGGGAGGTTGGGAGTTGGATGGGGTAACAGGAAGGGTGGTGGTGTTTTGAGGGTAGGAGACCAATATAGAATACGTCTTACCTTATCCTCCAATCTCTGCTGCTGGGAAGTTACTGGAATTTCACAGATTGGCTTCAGGCAAGTAGGGCTTAATGGCTTGTCCAGCCTGAGACCCCCAGAAAAAACTATGCCTAGTAGTAAGCCTGGGAGGGAGGTGAGCTATGAGGGAAAAGGGACCTATTATTTCCTGAGCTCCTACTATTGCCAAGCATTTTACACGCATTATTTCATTTAATATCCACAAAATCTTAGCAGCTAATATTCTTGTCTCCATTTTACAGAAGAGAAAACTGTGGCTCCTAAACAATTTATGTAAGATTTAAAAGTCATTAAGTAGCTGAACTGACTGCAGTGTCTCATTCTAAAGCCTATGGTTCATCCATTTTACGAGGAGAGGGGGAAAGGAAAAAATGGAAAAAAAAAAAAAGGCAAGAGACAAAGAGAAGAGAAAATACAGAAAAGAATAAAAGAAGAGGCATCTGGACTAGTGAGCCCCTTCCCCTGAGTCTGCATCAGAAGGAGGTCTCAGGATAAGTGACAATGAACAGATCTACTGGCCTTCTGATTCTTCCTGCCTTACTTCAAATTAGTTCTCATCTACATTTGGTTCTTCATTTCCTTCAGGAGGTCATCTGAATTTTGGTGAATTTCTGTACCAATATGATTAATGAATTAGGCATAATGACTGCAAAAAACCATATTAATTTTTAGGACATTCGAGTAAATACATGTATAGATTCATAAGTTGCTCAATTCCTTATGGGAGAATGATTGTTTCATAACAACCATAACACTTTTGTTTTGAGTCAAGGGACATGACATAGGGTGACCTTCAGCAGTGTGGACCTGTTCATGGTCAGTACACACTGTCTAATCTATTCCTGGACTTGGGAGTTGGGAGTTTGGGTCCTGGTTCTCACACCCATCACTGGTTGAATAAATTCACTTAGGAAAGAATATTGAGATCCCGTTGTTTGACATATTTACTGAAACACCATTTCCAGATTGATTTTGCCTTTTTAAACTTGAATATATTCTGATTATATTATTTTTAATTTTAATTTAGCCACGTCCGTCCATTTTTTTATTGAGAATTCTTTTACTGAATCTAAGATTAGAAAATTCTCCTTTATGCATAAACTTTCTAAATATTGATTTCTATTTTAATCAATTTTGTGCAATTTTTAAAATGTTTAAGTCCCTAAAATTCATCTTGCAGTATTGTATGAAGTAGAGTAGAAATAGTTGTCAAACAATCAGAGGGGGAGATGAACCATGAGAGACTATGGACTCCGAGAAACAAACTTAAGGTTTTAGAGGGGTGGGGGGTTGGGGGGATGGGTTAGCCCAGTGATGGGTATTAAGGAGGGCACATATTGCATGGAGCACTGGGTGTTATATGCAAACAATGAATCATGGAACACTACATCAAAAACTAATGATGTAATGTATGGTGATTAACATAACATAATAAAATTTTAAAAAAATAAAAAATAAATAAAATACAGTTAGGACGTTAAAAAAAAAACTAATGTATGGTGACTAACATAACATAATAAAAAAAACACAAATAATCAACCTTGTCCCTATTGATTTATGATGCTTCTTCTAGGCTGAGGTACTCTTTCAGCTCAGATTTCTTGTCTATTATGATGCCAATCTCCAGCCATTCTGGCTCATTTTATAGAGGGAGATTTTCTATAGGAATGTCTATAATTTATAAGTGGTTTCCCATTATTTACCTTTTCCATCACTCTCTCTATTTTTCTCTTTTGTCTGTACTTCCCCCCAGCCGACACTATAAATCTTTGTCTTCCTGCTATCATCTTTGGTCCTTTCCTCTGATTTCTGGAGCAGTTTCTAAAACATTTCCATCAACATTAATTCCATTTTCTACACTGTCAATTGTATTCCTTTTCGATCATGCCAATTTTAAACATGACGTATTAAATAAACAAACAAACAAACAAATTTGACATACAGGTTTTGGGGGGGTGGGGTTGTGGCAAACTTTAAAATTTTTAGCTTATGCTATTTTATCTCAAAATTTTGCCTTTTTATCTCACCTATTCTTTCCTTATATGTCATTTTCTTGTTTCATGGTTCCTCTTTATCTTACTGAGAATACAAATCAGATATTTTTTAAAACCTGATCTATTTTCACAGCAACTGTCCAAGATGTGCTTTTCCTCTGAGTCCACCACAGCTGTTATGCTGCAGAATTTTCTTGTAAGACACAATATTACATACAACGAGGCAGCAAAATAGTTGGCAGAGATCCAAATTCCCTGAGTTCTTTCTTTGTAGCTTGTTGCCTCTGAAAGTTCTCAGAGCAAGACTGCAGAGAACACACTAATATCTAATTTGTCACTAGTCTCTATTCGTCCATCTAGGTCTGGAGGCACTCTCAAGTAAGAGGTCAGCCCAGGTCTCTGGCCCCAAAGACGTATAAGAAAGTTGAAGTTTTGTATATGACCCCTCTGCCCTCCTCCCACCCCAAAACAGAAGCCAGAATTTTAACTTATTTTCTTTCCACAATCAAAGTCCCATCCCAAATCTCTTTTTGTGAGGACATTATCAGCCTGTGAATAGGGAGCTACCTTCAGTGAGTACTCCTCACCAACAGATGGGGTACGTGGACAGCCCTACATGGCCACATACCCATTTGTATCCTAATAGGAAATCCCCCTTTAAGATACAGCTGGAGAGAGGGTGCCCTTCCCCTGGTCCATGCTCTGTTGCAGGTGACTCCACTAGCCTGAAATGCAACTGAATCATGCTGCCAACTCCTAATTCTCCCAGGAGAGAATGAACATTAGGTCACGGAGAATATGTGGTGATCTGGAATCATCTTTCTGTTTCCCTTTTTAAAATAATTGTGCACCCAAAACACTATTTCTGTGCTCCTCCTATAGATCTCACCATCCCCACCCAGTCTAATATACTGACCACGGGAGGAGGACTCTAACTCCCATAATGTCCCATCCCACCTTCTCTCTTGGTTAGAGATGCTGCGCATGGAGGGTTACTTCCAAGGGGATTTAGAATGCCAGAAACAGATGAGCAGCAGGGATTGGACATGGAGGGTAGATCTAGGACTTCCGCTCAGTGTGCTACTTTCTTCATTCCTGCGCTACTCCACACTCCAGTACAGTGTGGGCCAAGCTTCAATGTATATAAGCATCACTGGGAATCTAGTTTAAAAAGAAGATTCAAATTCAGTAGATCTGGGTGGAGCATGAGATTCTGTGTTTCTGAGAAGCCCCCAGCTGATGCTGATGCTGTTGGTTCATGAAGCATACTTTGAGTTGTAAGACTATGAGCTCCCTGAGGGCAGGGACCATATGATGTGAATTTAGCTCAGTCCCAGGATTATGATAAGACACTTTTTAAGAGTTTCTTCTACTGAACTGAAATAGTGTTCTGGATATGAAAGAACACACGGAAAACACAAAATGTATTTTTTATTCCAGCCATGTTGATACCACAGTTATATCTCTTTGTCTTAAAAGCTGACTTTTAGGCACTTTCAAATCCTAATGGCCGTGAGTAATGGGTTTAGGGGAGAATTGATGGGGATATGCTAAATTGATTTGGTCTCAAGACCAGTTTTTCTTTATGGTATATTTGAGTCCTCAGTGACTCTCTGACCCCTGTGCCCCTGGGCTGGTGGTCACTCTACTGAGCATAGGCATGTTCATAAACACGTGTGACCAATAGGTGTGTTCACACAGATATACACTGACAAGTCACATCCCATCACCAACCTCACAGTCCCACCAACAAACCCATCGTCGTGGCTTTCACACAACACTAGTTCTGGGGGAACTTGAATCAGTTTGGATCCAGTCAGGAGATTGAAATCATGCTAGTAATTTTAATAGAGCATATTTAATATGCAGAATTACATGCCAGGTATAAAGAAATTAACTAGATATCACAGAGGTAGCAAATGCAAGAAGCAGCTCCCACCCTAGAGCTGGGCATCAGAAGGAAGAGATTGAAGCTATTCAAGCTTAGAAGCTTCAGAGGAGAGGCCATGGGGACTGAAACTCAGACCACCAGTGCTGGTGTTTGAGCACCAAGAAAAGCATCCATGTGTGGGCCTGACTGTCTCAGGAGATGATGCCTGTTTGGTGCTGGAGTCTCTGAGAGGGATGTAACAAAGTTGGCTCTGCAAATGTTGGGAAAACTGCAAACTGGCCAGACCTGCTGCTATAGGAAGGAAATGCCTGTGCTCAGGGAGGAAGTGTGGCTGGGATGACACAGGAAAAGGAAGCAGACGAGAAAGCAAAAGGAAACAAGGAGCATGCCTGCCTTTCCCTCCTCCAGTCCTGTGTCTTCCTCTAGTGTCCCCTATTTGAAGAGCCTAACAAGGAGCAGTTAGTAAAACAGAAACATGGTTTGCAGAGACCCTGCCTCAACAACACAAAATAAAGAAAGTACAGAAAGGGTTTGGAGACACACCATAACTCGTATCTCAACAACTGATGCACACTTGGGAGTGTGTATAAATACATAGATTTGAGGAAAGTTCGGTTAAGTAAATGTGAAAAATCAAATTAAAACTGTACAGTATCCTATTTATTAAATCATGACCCCTTATGGCTTTTCACCAGCTAGAACAAAGCTTTTTATTGCTGTAGAGAAAAAGTAGTTGCCATCCAAGAACACAGAAGCCCACTGGACGGAAGAAGGGGAATAGGACTTCGAGACATTCTCATTTTCCATCAAAAGAGAAGAGGAGATAAAAATTCTTCAGGTCCTGGGAGGTGGAAATGAGAGGAGGATAATGAAAGAAGCCAAGAGATCAGATACAAGAATCTTGGTTGCTAAAGCTCTAGGAGAAGAAGATGAAAGAGTGACAGACCTCAAGGAGGTTGAATGGAAGCTATGTTTGGAATTCCTGGAGGGGACCACCCTACCACAGGCCTGGGAAATGTCATGGGAGTAGCCATATTGTGTGTTTAGGAAGAGAGACATCCAGAGACAGCATCCTGCTCTCTGTCTACTCTCGTGTGGCATGGAAGAAATCCAAGATTCACCATGCTCCAAGGATGCAGGAGGAAGGTGGTCTAGAATTAAGATCCATGGGCTTTCTCTGGGTCAATGTGTGTAGGAAAAGGAGTTTCTGTGGCAGAAGAAGAGTTTCTTCTATTGGCCTACATATGGGGATTTTGAAGGGTCAGGAGGAGCCATAGTGAGGCTAGGTTATCAACAGAACCTCCAGGGAGCTATGATATAAAAAGAGGTCATGAATTTCAACAGCCATGAACCTGAGCAGCTGATGCTAGCTGGATGCCAAGTGTCCAGGCGAAGAAATGGACATCACCAGAGAGGTGTCATGAATCCAGAGGATGGATCAAGAACCCTCTTGTGAAGCAGTGGGTTCAGCCTCCCTGAGGACCTAAGGAAATCTTCAGCAAAATAAAAATCAACCCTGGTAAGGAGTTTGAACTCTGAATTTGACTAAATATTTATTAGTTTCTCAAATAACATTCAACTGAAAGTGATTTTTTTTAAATGGGATAAAATGAGATAACTTAGATGACAAGATTTGTCATCACCCCTGCACACACACACACACACACACAATCTAGGAGTTTATGGCGGATTGGGAATAAGAGATAAAAAATAAAATTAATCATTTAGAAAGCTTTCTCCTTTTTTCTACCCCTGAACATAGCATGCAAGTTTCAAAACCTTCACCATACAGTCAGATGCCTCCATCACTCAACTTCTCCAAACCTTTAATATAATAGTGAGCATGTGACTTTCCAAGAAAGGGAGAACACTGTTTCTCCAGGAAATGTACTCAGACAAGTGTATCACTGACCACCATTTGAAGTCTGGATCATAATGAATGATAACACCCACCATTGGCCAAGCACCTACTGTATGCAAATCACTGAGGAGTTTGCTCACAGGAATCATCACTAATCTTCAGAAAGGGGAGGTTGTGTTATACCCATGCTACGGCGGAGGAAACTGAGCCTCAGAGAGGTTAATTCTTAGTCAAGATCACACACCTAAGAGTAATTCCAGTAAAACTGGAATTCAAGTTTAGGTCTGTTTAGTCTCAAACCCACTATATAAGCCAAAAGACCTCCAAATGCTAAATAAAATAACCCCAAATGACCAAAACCAAAACCAAAAACCCTCAGACCATATGTGCTCTGTGATTGGTCAGCCAATATTATCTCTGTCCTTAAGACAAATACAAGAAAATAATTTAGAAATATAATAGTACAGAGGTCTAACTAAGAGAAAGCATTTACCACTTCATCCCAGATCATTTGCAGAAAAATTGTTTGCATTTTTATCTACCCAATTTTTCTTACACAATTGTCAAGTATTATCTCTAAATTAATTAAAGTTGGCCAAAGGGGACAAAGACAAGGAAACACATTTTGTAAGAACATATTAGATACTGTTACCCACTGGTGATGCTCTCAGTCATTGTGGGAGTCGTGGAGGGCACCATCAAGATGATTTTTATTCTCGTCTTTCCCAGTAGTTCATATTCCTATTATCTCTGGCATCTCACTTTCTTTCAGCTTTTCCATTTTAAACTGGCACATCTATACCCATCCAGCCCTCCACCTCTCTCCAACCCTTCCACAATATTCTGGGGAACCGAGACAGGATTCCCTGCTTTTAATTTATTGCCTTTCATTCACTCCCCACAGCATCCTGACTCCTGAGCCCCCCTCTCCATTAAACAGCTCAGGCAAAAGCCATATATGACTGAGTCATAATCAAATGCAGTGGGCTCTGTTCAGTTCCCATCTTATTTGGTTTCTCTGCATAAGTTGACTGTGGTGTTGACCCCATCATTTCTGAAAATTTCTCTTTCCTTCCTCGATTCCTTTGATGTGATTCTCTCCTACTTTCTCATACCTCTGACAGCTCTTTTTCTTTCTGTTTATCAAGCCTTCTTCCTTTTACTGCTCTAAAATGATTTTCAGTATCTGTCTCTACCTACTCAAAACTAACCTTATAAATACCAGTCTTTCCCCAACTCTTAGCTCCTGAATCAATGAAATCTCTAGTTATCTACTGAACATCTGCATTTGGAGATCTTCCAGCTGCGCTGACACTGACAGCTTTAAAGTCAGTTTCATATTCTACCCCCCAAACCTGGAGTTCATCCTTTGCCCAGTTTTGTGAAAGCAGTCTCATAAGCCAGCTGAAGTCCTCAACCCAGACAATCTGAGTGCTGCTCTGAGCTACTCTTTTTTGGTTATTCCCCCCTTCTGCTCAGTCCCAAGGCTAGCAAACCCATCTCAACAGCCTCTGTCCTCCTCCAGGTGAGAATCACCTCTCAACAGCACTGCCCCCACTGCTCACCAAATACGCCTCCGCCTCTACTCTTCGTCCCTCCCACATTTCCTCCAGTGTCCTGACAAGATGACCTTTCTAAAACACAAATACTTTCATAAAACTCCCTGATAACTAGGAATCTGATAGCTTTCCATTACCTCGTTATTATGTTGTAAATTTCCATGGCTCAAGGGATTCTTAATATGCTGGTTTCAGGTTGCTTCGCCTTTCTCCTCCTCCAAGCCCTCCTGTCTATATGTATCATAATTCTCTTCATTGCCTGTAACATGCCGTGAAACTTGAAAACTGAGTGTCTTTGCTCATATTGCTTTCTTTCCTTACTATTCAACTCTGTTAAGACCCATTTCAAATGTCACACATCCTTTCAGCTGTTCTCCGGGATCCTCAAACAAAATCGATTGCTCACCTCTTCTCTGTGTAGAGTGTCAGCTTAGTGCCCAAACACAAACTGTAGTATATAATTAGAAAAAGGACTGTTCTTCACTCTTGTATCTCAATATTGGTTAGATTCCATGACCGACTGTTTTACTCTTAGGTAATAATAATTTCTCTTGTTTCTTTAGTTTGCAAACATAGCCTCAATTCAGAAATTAGAAATGTCAAGTTCCAAAAGTGTAATAATCTTCAAAGATATTACCAGTTACTTGCAGTGGAAGAAGAAGTCACAGTTCTTCTCTTTTTATTAATCTTTTGAGGGAAACCAAAGAAAACATGACAGGGAGGTTCTTACTAGAACTGGCTCTTCCACCAAATGTCTTTGTGGTCACAGACCCCACCCCACCCTGGCAAATGTAGACAGTGATTCCAGTGGGTATTTCTGCAGAACTCTGGAGGCCCCCACTTTACTGTCATTAGAGGTCCACATTCACTCATGCTACTGGAATTCCACCACCTTTTTACATAGTGTTCTGAGAAGGCCACCAAATAGCTCTGGGCAGGTTCTCTCTTCTGTGAAGTATGCATCTAGTTCCCAGAAAAAATGCTCATTCCTCTTTGAATTGCCAACAGAGGTGAATTACGTTGCTTCCCAGAAGCACCAGCAACTTCCCTCCTTGTTACTAGGGGAGCAGTTTGTTTTTCCTGCTCTTCACATACCCTGACAGGATTCAATCCCCTTTCAGTCTCTCTCACTTCTCAAGCCCTATGTGAGGTTCTTGTCTCCAGCCTTGAAGGGAAAGATGCAGTGTCCTCACCCACCTAATCCACCCAACCCCCACCCCGGTGGGTACCAAGTAAATCAGATACCATGTCAGTTCTTGCCAAAAATATTTCATCATGAAATCTTACCTTTTTCTCCAGTTTCTCAATCTTTTCTAGCCTAGATCTGTGTCCGGATTTGCTGTTTAAGATGACCCTGAGTCATGAAATCAATTATCCGCTATTTATTGTGAAATCCTGCCTTTTAGCATGGTTTAATTCACCTTATAAGCAGCATCTTAAGTATTTTGGTTTCTTGGTTAAAATTTTTATTTTAATATCCTGTTACATGGAAATCTACACACAGGCTCATAACCCAGTTGGGAGTACACAAATGCTTCTTCTAAGTAATCTCAAATCTGGATTAGCCCCATTTCCTGAGATTAACAAGAAATCTAGTATCAACCAGTCATTTATGGCATGAAGAGTGTGTAGATTTTTGTTGTGGCCTGTGACAGTTCAAAAATCTGGAATTGGCCTCTAGTAAGGAGGAGTGAGATCCTACTAATAAACTGATGTACCCCAAAGTAATACCTATGAACTCTGAATTTGCTTAAAAACAAAAGAAAATGAGAGAAAACCACAAATACTCTTTTGAATATACCACTGAATTTGATTCACAGTCACTATTTAGGATTTTTGCATTAGAACATTTTATAGATGTCCAGTATAATAAAACCAACTTGTCCATTAATACAAAGATATTTTAAATGATATAATTTTATCATGTGGGTACCCTCTTTCTCTTTCAAAACTGTCTTATTGTGAGTGGTAACTTACAGGATGACTGTAACAGTAAATGAAAGAGAAAAAAAAAAAAAGAAACACAACAAGGGCACCTAACAAAATACCACAGAGTGAAACAGGAAGAGCACAGCCCAAAGACTCAGAGAAGGAGCAACACTCTGGGAATGATAAGGAAACTATCAACAATGAGTTGAGAATAAAATATCAAGAGCATTTTGGCATCTTTAATAAAATCGAAGGAGACATTTATCCTCAGTGGAACAAGTGTAGAACACGTTAAGCCAATGAGAAATAGGAACAGAAATTCAAGAGAATGAGACAGGGAATGAAGACAGTGAGGTTTGCAGGGAAGTGGATGATTGGAGAAGGATTTGCAAGGCATCTAAACAACTAAACAATGGAATTAAAATCCATGTTAGAGAGTGAAAAAGAGCAGAACTGAAATTACTGAACATAACATCAGGAGGGCTTGGAGATCCAAGGGCAATTTAAAACCACACATTTACTTTGCTTCCCTAACAACCTCACTAGAATGCATAATGAAATACAAAATTGGGAGAACACTGTATCACCACTTGGAACTAAGGAAACATGGCACTCAAAGGCAAAACAAAAATTCAAAGACTCTGTGAACTAGAGTGCAAAAGCTCTGGATAAAATAAAGGGCCAACTGGCTCTTGCAGAGCTCCCTGTGCTTGGGAGTGGGTGGAAGCCTCCAGCAAATTCCCATCATCAATTCCAAGTTTCAAGAAGCAGGGCCTGAAGGCAAGTTTTGGCCATTCCATACCTGGCACAGTTCAAATGCAGCCCTGCGAGGGCCAGTGGTAACCAGCACTGCAGAACTAATCTTGTCGACATTGCACCAAAGAAAGGAGAACTTGCTCCAACTGGCTCCTAGTGGGGGAAGATCTATCTCTTCACAAAATATGTATGCTAATCCAGGGATCTCTGAGCTATCACCACCAGCAGCAACAATAACAGCAATGATAAGGAATGAGAGAGAGAAAGAGAAAAGTAAAGACAGAGAAGGCCTTCACCAGAGTGTGCAGGTACATTTACCTCTTTGGTACTCTCTCGTCTACTCGGACCACTCTACCTCCACCCACAAAAGAAAGAGTCAGCAAATCTAAACAAGTTCCCCTCACTCGTCCAGCCCTATAAACATGAATGATGTTCTGTGTGGTCTCTAACCATACCCACCTTGATTTCCAATCTCAGACATAGAGATCCCTCTTGAATAGGAATGAACAGAAAACAAAACAACTCATGATTTCTAAAGAAACAGAAATGACATGAAAGGTTGTTTTCTAAAACAAAGTATTCTAAGGGAAAAGAAAAAAAACACCTTCAAGAAATATTTTTTTTCCTATATTTATCAAGATCTGAGTTCAAAATAAATGTGTGAAAAGAAAAAAATGAACAATCCAGTAAATCCTGTGTTCAGGTGAAAAATGATATTATCTAAATGCGTAAAGTCAATGACGGTCAGAAATGTCAGGTTAGAAACTGTGGACAACAAATAGTCAATTAAAAATCTAGTTTGTAAAATATCAAATAGAGCTCAGCCAGAAATGGTAAGAAGACGAATATAAGTTCAAGAAAAGAATCTACGGGGTACCTGTGTGGCTCCATCTGCTAAGCGTCTCAGGTCATGATCCCAGGGTCCTGGGATCGAGCCCCACATCAGGCTCCCTGCTCAGCGGGGAGTTGGCTTGTCTCTCTCCTCCCTACTTGTGTTCTCTCGTGCTATCTCTGTCTCTCTCTCTCAAATAAATAAATGCAATCTTTAAAAAAAAAAAAGAGAATCTACGAAGACAGTATTTCTGTGGGAAGACACACACAAACAGGACTACTACAGAACACATGAATAAGCAATAAATAAAGAAAAGAATTCTATTGAGTTGAGGACTGAGGGTCAACACTGAAAATTTTATTAAAGAGGTCTACCCAGATTGGTGACAGTGAACGCTCTGAACCTAAAAACCTAAAGGAAAAAAATGAATCTGAGTTCTCATTTAAATGACTCACTACGCATAAATATTTTCCTCTTCTTTCTCTCAGAATTTTATGAAAATGACAAAATTACTCTGAGATAGGGGGAAAATGGTAATGATATAATATTAAGAAGAATGCCTTCAAAATCAAAGAAATATAGAGTATTTTTAGAAGATAGTATGCTAATGGAATAATATTGATACCCAAACTTAATGTATCCGAGGACCCTTGAAATTTATAAATTAGAAGAAGGAATCTCTGAAAAACTGAGTTTTCAAAAAAAAGTCCCTCAAAAACAAGATCATAGAGATCAAGAGCAAGGAGCTGGAACAGTGTGAGCATCCTTACTGCGTAATTGTAGGATTACAAAGTAGTTGCTGCAATCCCCTGCTCTCAGTCTTGCTGTCTGCTATATTTTCCAAGTGGATAAAGCCTGCAAGACCACTTTATATAGACTGTGGGAATTCTGCAAAGGGGCCTATAAACGGTGACTTTGGGCTCTTGGTGCAGGGGGCAGGGCCAATTACCTCGTCCAAATAGCCTTCTTCTGCACCTCTAAGTAAAGCGAGTCTGCTTTTACCTTCCTGCCCACTGGGTGCAGTTGGTTTCCGCACTCATTGCTGTGGTAGTAATAACTGTCACTTGTGCCTAGGTAACTTCCATGGACAATGATCACAGCTGAATCTATAAGCTCATTAATACATGGAAATGAAGAAGCAGAAAAATAAAAATCAGACACTGGAGGAAGAAAGTAACTTAAAAAACTTAATACCATGAAAGGGAGAAATCAAAATAAACAGGATAACTAATACCAACAGGATCAGAATCAGTACTGAACACAGAACGATTTTAACTATTTCATATTCATATTTTCATAGAGATGAAAGGATGCTCAGAAAAATAGAAAGTAATTATTTCTTTTAAAGCATGATTACAAAGATTAAAAATGACAACAACAATACAAAGATTGGATAGCAGAATTGTCAGGGATAAAGATTATTTTGGTGATTGGGAAGATAAAACTGAAAAATTATTCCAAGGGACAGTTTAAAAAAGTCAAGTCAATAAGAATTAAAAGACACAAAGCAGAAGACATGGTGGTTATATCTATAATAGCCAATATCCTTTTAAGATTCCTACTGACATCCAACTTTTTATCTAAAACCCTGGAGTCTAGAAAATAGCAAACAAGAATAAAGGAGTTTGAATGAAAAGAATCCTATCCCTATCAAAATTTGATCTGATATGAGGGGGGAAAATGGACGTTTTAGACATCAATGAAAAGAAACTACATATTGCTTACACTTACTTTTTCATCAAACGTGTTCACTAATATACGAACTGAGAAATGAGTATGTGTGGAGGATATTTAATGACACAAATAATTAACTTTAAATAGTTACAGATCACGAAGCTTTGGAACTTAAGTGAGTATTCTCTTTCTGAAAAATAAGGGTCCAGGAGGAAGAGAAAATTTCAAAACATACTAGAATTCTTGCCTTGTTACAGGAGCCTAGGGGTAGGCTATAGTTAGCAATCCACTTTTGACATTAGTAGGAAATTCTAAGTTTAAATGCATTTGCTTCAAAGTCAGTGTAACAACTAGTAGAACAGATATGTGGAGCCCAGTCCATGCAAACAATAGCAAAAGGATCAACCTGATAAAACTCAGGTGGAGGAACAAGAATCCATTGTAACTTAATGAAATAAAACCTGATAAAGAAGAAACATATCCTGCATCCAGAAATATTGTTGATTATATTTGATGAAAGTACTCTCATTTAAAACCACCTGGAAATATCAGATAAAATGCAATAAAATTTCTTTTACTTGCTTAGCTGAATTCTCAAGAATGTTAGAGAAATTTTCATAGTCTAACATCTAAGAGGAAAACTATTAAAGGGATCATAAGTGACTGAAGGCCTGGCTGTTCTAAGGGCATGTTTCAGTAATAATTAACCCAGGTTTGACCCTTAACCTCAGGAGAAAATGTCTTCAGTGCATATAGGTGAGGGTGAGACTGAATCTAACGTGTGAATCCCTCAGACCATTACACCTTCAGAGAAAGTTACCTGTTTTGAAAGACAAATAACAAGAAATTTTGATTGCCTTGATCATGGTGCTGGGTAAATAAAACAGTCCCTTCCAAAAAGTTATAATTGCCAGTCTCGTCCATACACAGGTAAGGGGTCTAAATTTATTCGAATGTTCCAGAAAGTAAAAATTCTGGATATGAACATGAAATGGTTCTAGGTCCTTGAAATCCTTTTCAGGAGAAAAAAGAAGGCAACCGTCTCAACTTTGTCAGAAATAAATACCTGGTAAAAATGAGTTCTCACATAGAAAGTCACTGTGAGCTAAAGTGAGCCAAAACAATAATCAAGAGAATTAAATCTCCAAGGAGTTCACACAGAGGAATTATTAGATACAGAACATAAAACCTTTACTTAAATGGTTTAAAGGAATAAAAGAGAATCTAAAATATGCAAAAGAAGATACTATTTATGAAGAGCATGAGTATTTGAAAAGTAAGCCAAATTGAACTTCTGGAAATTAAAACTTATATTCACTTAAATAAAAATTCAGTGAAGAGGTTAAAAAAGCAGAATAGATAACTGGACAGAGAAATAGTCAAGTAAGAGAGTGATCTCAAGAAATTACCGAGGAGGTAGCATAGAAATTAAACCTATGAAAGACAGGTTGAAAGACAATGGTGGATAGACTGATAAGGACCAACGACATGCAACTGGGGTCTAGAAAAAAATAGAGAGAGTGAAGGAAAAACAATATATTAGGAGTTAATTCTAGAATCAATCAAATACCTTGCTCTTCAGATCTTAGAAGTAAAGCAAATCCTAATCAGGAAAAATAGAAAGAAAATGATATTTGAGTGTTAGCTACTGTAACAAACCCTAAAATTTTTAATGACTCAAACCTGATAAAAGTATTTCTTTCTCTTATAAAATCCAAAATGAGAATGGTGATTATTGAGTGCCATCTATCATTTCTGCTCATATTCTTTTAGCTAGAAAACACACAACAAATTCCAAAGAAAGATGGGAAATGCAGTGTAGCTTTGCAGCCAGGAGAAGTAAGAAAAGGACATTGATGAATGCATAGCACTTTATCTGATACATCCTACCTTTCTCACCATGAAATATTCATTTTATCCTTCCCCTGTGCAAAGAGATAACCCAAATGCCTACCCAGTCCTTGAATCTGGTTCAAAGTTGAGTATTTCCAGATGATTCTCATTCCTCCCACCAGCTTTGTTTGTAGCTCCCCATGGGCCAGTGATCTATGAATAAAAATAATATGTTATATGCTCTCTCTTATACGCAAAGGTGGAGAAGGCACACAGTATCCATAATAAACTCATTGTGAAAAGGTGAGTCACTCGGTCATAGGACTAATAAAATCTGACTGTGCAGGCTTTGTGAAAACCACCTCCTTGTCTGTGGGGAACGTTCCTTGGAGTGATTTTCATTCTTCTTTCTGGCCATGTATGAAGTGGGTGAAGGCACACAGATTCTCGTAAATATTAGGAGTTATTATAGTTAGGTAGTAACCAAACTGGACCACTAACACTGCACTGGTAAGAGTGCCAAAGTTTTGATGTTAGCACTTGATGATGGAACAAGTCTTATTGTATTATTTAAGGTGCTTCGGAGCATCAAAAAGAATTCTAATTTATTTGTAACATAAAAGGTACAAAAATGTATAGAAATAGATGAATAAGTCATTGAAGCAGAACAAGAGAGCCTAGGTATATATGCCAATTAAATACATGCAGAAGGCGCTTTTTTCAAATCAGTGAGAAAGGAATAGATGATTCAATTATTCAATAAATGGCATTGGAACAACTCATTCATTTGGGAACAAGATATAAATACTTCACACCATTCACAGAAACAGATTCTAGATAGATACAATAACTTTCCTTTTTTAATGCTATAAAATACACTATAAAACACATCAGAGAATATTCTCACATTCTTATATAAGGTAAGATCTTTCCTAATCAATATAAAAAAAAAATTCCAGCAGCCACAAAGTAAATGATTGACAAATTTGATTATATACATTTTTAGTATTTTTTTCTTTTTTTTTTACAGAAGATTTCATAAACAAAACCAGCAGGCAAGGAAGCCAGGGAAATATAATCCTCTGAAATACAGAGCAGGGGGAATAAGAGGAATGGATTTGATAACAAATAGACAAATAGAGTGGGGCAGAGTTCGTTCTAGACTGAAGAATGGAGTTCATTAAATGAGCAGGTCAATTCACACAAAAGGCAACTCTTACTGACATTCCACAAAAGGGAAAAGCTAACCTGGCCACTCGGATCTGTATCAATGCTATCAGTTATGGAAAAAGACAAGATTAAGAACAATGACCCCAGGTTTAGTGCTTGAGATCATCCATGTTTCAAATGTGGAACATTTTGCTTACATGAAAGACAATCGTTGTGTCTATTTCAGGCTGAGAAACACACCAGACCCTATTAAAAACGGTGTAATCACAAGGGGCCCCTTAAATTTGAATGGTGCTTTGATATCTGCACAGAGCTTTCAGTTGTGTTATCTCATTTAATCCTCTCAAAACTATTAGTCCAATAATATCGACCTTCTTTATCTAAGAGAAATAAAAGCTGAGAGAGAATTAGACAACTTCCAGAATGTCAGTGAGCAGAAGAGTCAGGATTCAAATCCAGATCTTCCTCTGACATTCATATAAAACAGTGGCATTTCTACCCTACCCTCTGACATAAAAACAGTGATCTTTCTACCCTGTCTACCTGACCTCTCCCTGTTTATTCAAGGGAGTTTAAAAGAGTCTATAAACAAGTTTAAAAGACATCACAGTTTGAAGTAAATGATTTGCAACACATGCAATCTACAAAGCATTCCTGAGCCTACACTCTATAATGTGCTCCTTTGTATCAAGATAAAAGGCAAACAGACAGAAAAAAAAGTAAATGATAGAAACGGACAACTTAAACTATATAAATGCCCAGAAATATACTAAATTCTGTTCTCCCATACTGATAATTTAAAAATGCAAATCGAAAATTTGCATTTCATGCCTATTTGGTAAAGACCAGGAGGTTTGGTTCTATTCAGAGTTGGGTATTTATATATTTGAATTTTATAATGACGCTTCATTTTGGTAATCAGAATACAAGAGAAGTAATACCAATTGATTAACAATTGATTAGAAAGCAGCTTATGTGGTATTTTCTACTAACCAAGACCAAGAACTCACCGGAGAAGTAAATAAGCCTTTGGCTTCCATTCGCAGTTCTACTAGAAAAGATCTGAGTATATGTTAAATCTCTGGATAAGAGTTCATTAAAAAACAAAAACAAAGATTGTTCTGTCAAGGAAGAAGAGAAGGTGAAAGAGGAGGAAGAAGAAGGAGGAGGAGGAGGAGCAAAGAGGAGGAAGGAAAAGAAAACAGTGATAAAGGGAAAATAGAGGCATTGGGACATCCCTATTGTGTTGGAGGCCCAGGCAGTGTAGGAAGCAGCTTCAGTCTGAAATCTCTTCCACCTCCAATTATCTATGTGGACATGCATCCTTGGCATAATGTGTATGGCTTCCAATCTATTCATCTACACCGATATTATGGAATTTCTGTGAAAGCTAAAAAAAAAAAAAAAAAAAATCTGAGTGAGGCCCCTGTGTGGGAGACATCTGCTCTTCCCATTGTGTAGGGTTCATTCTGCCTTTTCTGCAAAGAATACCTCAACTTGCCTTCAAGGGTCTCCTCCCCCAATCCTTAGGTAATATTGCTGCAGGGACCCTAGGCTCCCCCTGCACGCCCCCAATTGCCCAGTCATTTTCTGTCTCTTCTCTCTCCTGTCCCTGTGTCTGCTCTGTCTTTCACAGTCTTCCTGAGAGGACATGTTTCTTCAGGGTGCGTGAGAAGCCGGCTGTGGGTCCTGTAGTTTGTATTTGTCAATTCAGATAGCGAATGAAAGACGTTTTATCAAAGCCACCTCCAAAACTCCTTCCCTCAGTGCCTGTGCTCGCTCCAACGCCAAAGACAATGACTGCCCCCTGGGGTCAGACTCCTGCCACTGGGCCAGCCAGCCAGGGCTACAGACACTCCGCAACCTCACGGCGTCCACTGTAACTGTGCTGGTGGGGTTTGGAAAGGAAGGTCTGTTCCCGGGAAAAGACGGTACTGGAAGAACGTATCAGGTAGGTGCCCGCCACAGAGAGAAGCCAGGAAATAGAGTGCCATGAAAGCCAAAGGAAGGAAAGTACCAGGATCCTTTCACGAAAGATGGCAATTGTTAATGGTGACAAAGCCTGCAGAGTATGCAGGGTTGACAGGAGTCTTTGGATTTAGTGGTGAGGCAGTCACAAGTGACCTTGGCAAGAAGGTTTAGGTGACCCACGGGGAACAAGTCAGAATGCAGTGGGTTGAGCCCAGAGTGAGGGAGACCGAGCTGACCATATCCGAGGGGGTGAGAATGCTATTAACCCAGGCAGAAGGAGCATGTGAAGGTTTGACAAGAATGCTATCGAGTTCATTTGTTTTCTTGCTATAGCATGACCATGGTCAGAGGCTAATAATAATCTCTTGACTTTACAATCCCTCGTCTGAGACAGGAAATAGAAGAGACCCTGAGCTGATACTGAGGAGAGGACAACACTCCTTGCATTTTGGGGATTCAGGAATTCCCACGTGCTCTTAGGAAAGCACGTCCCTTTGCAATCCAAAGAACATATGCAGTGACCACAAGGAATAAGGAACACTCGCCACAAAATTTCTCACAATATCCGTACCAGTAAGGTCAGTTATACTAACAATGTCATGTTTGTTCAATTCCCTGAGCGAGGCATATTCCTTTACGGTTATAAAACTTTTTCCCTCCATCCGTAGCCTCCTTCCTCCATCAGTCTGACACACACACACACACACACACACACACACACACACACACACACAAGCCCTCTCTCCTCTAACACTTTCCTTTGTGGAGGTTTTCTGGAGTTACCCAGAGCGTTAATACTTTTCTTTCACCCTAATTCTGCATCTCTGGATGCCCCTTTCAGAACAGAGGCACTATATCAGGATGGTTCATGCACTCGCC
Source organism: Mirounga leonina (assembly GCF_011800145.1). NCBI lineage: Eukaryota > Metazoa > Chordata > Mammalia > Carnivora > Phocidae > Mirounga > Mirounga leonina. The sequence continues at coordinate 11,247,210 of NW_023270265.1, read as the reverse complement.
TGCCGGACGCCCCCGCTGCTACACCGACCAGGAGAAGGAAGCAGTGCATTACAGAAGCTCGGGTGTGGGGTGTGGGGTGGGCACGGACAGCACTGCTCTTCTCCCCTAACTGGCTGCCATACAGGTGTTTGCACACTTACAGGAAATACCTGTGGCATGAATACACCTAAGTAAGATGACTTGGCTCCCAGCACCTGCCAGGAACCATCTCAGATTCTGTCTGCCATGCTGAGCTTTTCTTCCACACCTGTAACACCCCCTGGATCCTCCAGCTTGCTTTGGTTACTGGCTGAGACAGATGAGGATCAGCCCCACCCACTGTGCTCCATCCCACCGAAGAAAGGTGACCAAGATGGGGCGCCTGGGTGACTCAGTTGGTTAAAGCATCTGTCTGACTTTGACTCAGGTCATGATTTCAGGGCCGTGGGGTCAAGCCCCACGTTGGGCTCCATGCTCAGTGCAGAATCTGCTTGTCCCTCTCCTTCTCCCTCTGCCCCTGCCCTCGCTCATGTTCTGTCTCTCTCAAACAAATAAATAAATCTTAAAAAAAAAAAAAGGGTGACCAAGAGCTACAAGAACAGATGGGATTTCCTGGCATTTTGGCTCAGCACAGGGGAATGTTATACATGAAACCAGGACACTTGAGGAGAAATGCCTGAGCCTCAGCTGGGAAGGCTGCTGGCCACATTTGGGCGTCAGCCCTGCAGAGGAGAGGGTGGGCCAGTTCTTTCTAGAAATGGTGGGGTGGAGGAAAGAAAAGCAAAAGGCAGGTTAGCAATAGTCTGTGCTCATAAGTGACACAACTCTGACTTTTGAAGAGTAAGCTGGCATTTACCTAGGGATCAGTGACAATAGTACCCACTAGAAAGAGGTGAGATTGGCAAGCCCGGCAAAAAAAAATGCCTTATTGCCTCTGTTCGGGGGATCTGCCCTGACACCTTAGATCTGTCAGTGGGAGAAGCAAGGAGTGATGGTTAAAGTCACAGGCTACAGAGTTCAGTTCCACCCCTTACCACCTGTGATCTTGAACAAGCTATTTAAATTATTAACATTTGGTTTTATCATGTAATATTTAAAAATTAAAAGTCCTAGCTGATAAGGTTACTGGCATTATAAAGCATATGAAACACTTAACATAGGAAGTGCTTAACCAGTACCCAGTAGGTGTTCAATGGACAATTATTATGTGGAGGGTTTGCAGATTTCAGGATTTCCAGAAATTTGTTTTTAATTTTAGGTAACTTTTGTATTTGTTTGATATGTTTTGTTTTCTTATGTCATCAGTTGTGGTTTGGGTGGGAAGCTGGGAGAAGTTGACCTACAGAAAGCTATATACTATCTAGCAAATGCTGTATTTAACTGGAGCCTCAGAGAAACTATGTTAGTATGGTTTTAATTTTTTAAGTATTATATTTTAATTATGTGCAATTTGATCATCCCAAAATGGCATAGCTCATCTATCCAATATAGTTAATAATCTACAAATGATATTTTCTCTTTGGTGTTCTGAGCACGCAATTTCCAACATTGGTAGGGGGGTTCCCCCCACACCACCAACACCTAATTCTTAGGATACCAGTCTGAAAATTCAGCTCAATCCTGACACTACCCAGAGATGGCATCAGATCCCACAGGTAAAGGGCTCAGTCCTACAAGACGGGATGCATGTGCATGGGTGCAGGTGCACACACACACACACACACACACCTACACACTTCATGTGGCAATGGCAAGCCCAGACTGTTAGCTGCACTTCAGGCTCCTGACAACTGGCATAAATCAGAGGGTCCCATAACTTCCTCAGGCTCAATTAATTTGCTACAGCAACAGCTCACAGAACTCAAAGAAACATGTTACATACTAGATCACCAGATTATTGTAAAAGGATATAACTCAGGAAAGGCCCAGATGGAAGAGCTGTACAGGGCAAGGTAGGTGGGGAAGGGTTGTGGAGCTCCCAGGCCCTCTCCAAGCCCACCACTCTCCCCACATCTTCAGGTGTTCACCAACCTGGGAGTTCTCCAAACCTCTCCTTTTGCAGTTTTATGGAAGCTTCATTACAGAGGCACTCTTTGTTAGAGCATTGGCCATTGGTAATTGATTCAACCTCCAGGCCTTCTCCCCTCCCAGGAGGTCTGCAGGGGGACTGAAAGTTCCAACCCTCCAATCACTTGGTTGGGTCTCCTGGTGATTTCCAAAAGTCACCTCATCAACATAACAAAAGACAATTTTATAACTCTCAACACTTAGGAAATTCCAAGGGTTTTAGGGGCTGTGAGCCAGCCAAGAACTGTGGTCAAACCCCAAATATATTGGAGAAATTCATATATTTTCGTCATCCAAATGACCAATTATATATTTCTTATAAATCACAATATCACACATTTCTTAACTCAGTATTCTGGGAAATCTGCCTTAATTGATTTTCTGACTATTGATGACATTTTGAGCACTTTATTCTCACTAAACATCTATATGAAAGAATAAAATGGACTAGTCCTATGTAAAATGCCTTGTCGCAAAGATTTAAGGCACTGTCAATGCCTATGTTTATAAAGTTGTTTTAAAAAACAAACAAGGGGCATCTGGGGGGGCATAGTCGGTTAAGCATCCGACTCTTGGTTTTGGCTCAGGTCACGACCTCAGGGTCCTGAGATTGAGCCCTGCATCAGGCTCCACGCTCAGCGTCGAGTCTGCTTAAGACTCTCTTGCTCTCTCCCTCTCCCTCTGCCCCTCTTCCCTGTGCTCGCACTCTCTCTAATAAATAAATCTTAAAACACACACACACACACACACACACAAAGAAAAAAACCTCCGCAGCTTTCGACCTCCCAGAATCTCTGAGAATACACATGGTCTGGAACTTGTGTGAGTTTTTCTCCATCCGTGTGGAGTTTGGGCTCTTCATGAGTGCAGCCTCCCTGCTTATCAACCTCCTCTCTTACCACTCTGCCTGGTTCTCCACGGTCCAGCGACATCGGCCTTCCTCACTCCTGGTTTCTGGATCTCTGCCTGGCCCACTCTTTTCCCTTCTTTTGAAGTTAATGTCTACCTGGGTTTAGGTCCCAACTTGAGTGCCTCTAATACCATATTCCCCTCCTAAATCTTTTTATAGCACCCTGTGCTTTTCATCATAGCCCTTATCACAAATGCATTTACGGTTGACCCTTGAACAACATGAGGGGACAGGAGCACCGATCCTCTGCCCAGTTGAAAACCCATGTATAACTTCTGACTCCCCAGAAACTTAATTACTAATAGCCTACTGTTGATGGGAAACCTTACCAATAACATAAACAGTCGATTAACCCCTATTTTGTATGTTATATGTATTATAGACTGTATTCTTACAATAAAGCAAGCTAGATAAAAGAAAATGCTAAGAAAATCATAAGAAAGAGAAAATACATTTACAGTACCATACCGTGACTGTGAAAAAGCCCTAAACAAGTGAAACTGTGCGGTGCAAACCCATGTTGTTCGAGGGTCAACTGTAAGTGGTTATTTATGTAATTTTAACTTAGTTGCAGCCATCCCTATTAACATGTACTTTTCATACTGAGAGACACCATATCTTTTGGTTTACTGCTCTATTATTGTCAGCATTTAGCCCAGGACCTATTCAATAAATATTTGTGAATTGGGTAAATAAGTGAGGAAGCAGGTATGAGAAGCCAAAGCTGATTCACCTTGAGGCTGTGGCTCAGGCTTGGGATACAAACACATCTTTGCTATGTCATTGTCCTGTGGCTCTGAGCAAGAAACTGAACATCCCTAAGGCTTGATGTTTTCTCTTCTGTAATATGCAGGTATTATTTTATCCTCTCCCAAGTTAATTGTAAGATATAAATTAGGTTGCGTCATGTTCACAAATACTTATTACCGTGCCTGGCACATGGTAAGCACTCAAAAGTTTGTCAGTGCTCAAGTGCTCACTACTATTGCCAGTGGAGTAAAAGAGAAATCTAACTATGACTGTGACCTATGCCTTGCCTGTGTCACTAAAACCCAAACAGCTGATGTTACAGGAGAGCCAACGGCAATAGCAGCTCAAGTCTTTCTCAAAGCTGATCAAGAGTATGCTGATCCCACGATGGCACAGGAAGAACTGTGGCCTCTTCACTTAGCCTGAGAGACAAGTTATCATTCGGGTTGTGGCATCACACAGCTTCTCCCAGGAGAGCTGCTGGCTTTCCAAATGGAGCCAAAATCTGATCCTCAATTACACTGTTTAAAATAATGGATAGTGTCTTTCCTTCTGGGAGTGCTCAGCAGGATCTGATAATCATCACTTTAGCAACTTCTAGTCACTAGCCAGCATTATGAAAGAAACAGAATATTCCAGCAACATGTGGTCTGGGCAGACACTTAGACTTCACATCTAAATTTACAACACATCGCACTCTGCCACCCCCAGGAGTCCACACAGTCTAGTAGAACCCATGAATATCTAGCTCCTTAGAACCCAGCCTCTCCAATTTCCATTTCAGATGGCTTGTCCTCTACACTTGCAAAACAAAATCTTTTCTAAAAGTCTATTTAATCACTTTTCATTTCTGATTAAACCTTGTTGAAGATTATGTTGTACCAGGGAGAACACTGTTCCCTTTAGAATACAATCTCTGAAAAACTTCGTAGGAAAAAGCAAGTTAAAAATGAAATGTTCATGGAGTCAACTATTATTACTACATGAATTCATTTTATAATAAAATTTCAAGCAGTACATCTGAGAGAAAACCATGGCTAACTAGTTATGAAGACAAGGCAGGATTCATTCAGATAAGAGATGGTTTAGGGGAAAGAACTTCTTGGCCAATTTCCATCATTATTGAGAACAAACACATTATATGCATACAAAATGGAATTTCACATTGAAGCTAGTCTCAAGATTTGGAACTACCTAGCAAGGAGTAAAAAAAAAACCAGTTTTGCCATAGAGTTGACGCTAGAAGGTCGATCCCCAGTCAGGGATTACAGTTGCCGACTCTCTGGCCTCTTGAATCTAGATGAGGTTATGTGATGACCAAGCCTCATCAAGGATAAATGAGCAGAAGTACTCCTTGTTACTTTGGGGCAGAAACATTTAAGAAGTGAGGATGCTGTCTTCATCCTCTATTTCCCCATCTGTTGGCTATTTTGTGAGGAACCTGAGGTTTTGAGGAAACCACAGTTGGAAGGAGTCTGGATTCCATAATCAGTGTCTGGAGAAAAGCCACTTATTGACCAGGAATATCCACACTGTACTGTTTCATTATAAGAAATACATTTCTCTTGTCTAAAGGCATTGAAATTTTATGAGTAATTATCACAGCAGTTAACATTGTCCCAATTAGTATCTTCTTTTAAAAGGAAAGAAAGTCATACATTTTTTAAAAGGTTCTTGGGAACTTGAAGTCATCTAAGAAATCTGACAGGGTGAGTGGGATTCAAATCCTGTAAAGTGGCAGCTCTTTGTTTAATATATGACAAGATTGATCATGGGCACATGTTTGTTCTACTCACATAATTTCTCTGGTGTTTTTGACTTTGCCACACTTTGGAATTCAAATAACTATTTATGTAATATTATCAATTACTAATTTGTGACCCTTCCTCATTTTTGACATTTGGCTACTTGACTCTCTGGCCCCTGTAAAGGAAATTGCAGACCAGAGAGTCATCATGTGTGAGTTCATTATTTCTTTCCCAGTGCCTAGAAGGTATGATATAGGCAACAGTCAGCACTTTTGCTGAGAGACAGGCCAGAAAGTCATACCTCTAACCCTCCAAAATCTATGAAGCAGATGAACTGCAGGCAGGCAAAGCCCTTACCAACTCTCAGAAGCAGCAAGAACTTGGAGAACCAGATCCTTGTCCACTCAAAGGATGTGCCTGGTTCCAAGACTGAAGGTAAGGTTCAAGTTGATTAAGACAATGGTGGTCATCAGAATCAGAATTATTGTTATTTTTTTTACATCATCTAGAGACTCTGTTTGGGTCTCGAGCTGGGCTGGGGTTAACTGCACATTAGACCAATTTCCTTATAATATACATTAATACTTGAGAACTACTATATTAAGCTGTAAGTTATAATACATAAGCAGCCATGAAAAGGTAGTATAACGATTGATACAAAAACGTAAATGGAAGTATTTTGTTCTAACATTAAATAAGAAATGGAAAGATACAGCTTTTTAAAGAGGAAAAACACATATCATATCATCTGCTAGAGGTTACCTGAATTATAGGTCCTGTCCTTCTACCATAGAGTCTTGCCCAGGTACCTCAGCCCCATGGAGACGGCACACGCCACTATAGGCTCTTAAATAGGTGAATGAATTTCTGTAAGGGAGAGACTGAACTCTGAAGCAGTATCAGGATCCATGATAGCGCTGGCATAAGGAAAGAGGATATCCAGAGAAGGATGGAGTGACATAGGGTTGTCCATCCTTTGTGGACACATTTCAACCCAATGCTAAATTGGTTTCATAAACTTTCTACTTAAAAACCCTAGTGTAGGGATGCCTGGGTGGCTCAGTCAGTTAAGTGTCTGCCTTCGGCTCAGGTCATGATCCCAGGGTCCAGGGATTGAGTCCCCCATCAGGCCCCTTGCTCAGCAGGGAGCCTGCTTCTCCCTCTGCCTGCCGCTCCCCCTGCTTGTGCTCTCTCTCTCTGGCAAATAAATAAATAAAATCTAAAACAAACAAACAAACAAAAAAAACCTAGTGTAGTGGAGCAGTAGAGTAATTAAGAGTATAGATTTGGAACTTCAGGTCTAAAACACAAGCATCCATACCCACTATAGAGAATTGGTCTAAAGGAAAAGGTGGGGTAATAATTACCTTGTTCTAGGGACGCCTGGGTGACTCAGTTGGTTAAGTGTCTGCCTTAAGCTCAGGTCCTGGTCCCAGGGTCCTGGGATGGAGTCCCACATCAGGCTTTCTGCTCAGCGGGGAGCCTGCTTCTCCCTCTCCCTCTGCCTGCCACTCCCCCTGCTTGTGCTCTCTCTCTCTGACAAACAAATAAATAAAATCTTAAAAAAAATAATCACCTTGTTCTCTATGCATTATGCTGAATATGTCATCCACAATGCAAGATGTTACCTTCCAAAAGGTAAGTATTCCATATATGTAATTTAACATATACATTTATACCATATATATTGATATATATTCTGAGTATCTGGGATGTTAGCCCTATCCTTCCATAGATGAATTAAATCAATATTTGATGAAAGTTCTTTCCTAGTCCCATTAGTTCATTGACATGCAGCATCCTGTCCATTCTCCTTGCCAACATCCTAAAAGCAATATAATACCAAGGGGCATATGTAATAGAGAATAAACAACAATATGCAGAGTACATATCCGGACTCAAAGCCTCATTCTTTCTTTTTACTGCTCCTGTTAGGCTCACAAAACCACTGCCTTTGAATGTGAGGTTTCCCTTCTAACACTCCTAGGTGATGTCAAGATTCCTAAGCTATGTGGATTAGTGGCTTTCTGATTCTAAAATCCAGAAGTCAAGGCCTTCTTCTGTTGCAGGGACATCCAATGGTAAATATTTATTCTTTAGGGGGTCAACATTTTGTGCACAATTTCAGTGGATTATTTATCATTTTTTCCTGGTCCACTACTCCGTTGTCCCGAAGTTGCCATCACTCATTCCACTGAATGCCCTGCTAGATCTGGCCCCTCCCTGCACACACCCCATCATTACCCGTGCTTATTTATAAGCATATCTACATATTTTCAGCAACCTTGCTGAGGCTCAGACAAGTTCCTCTATGTGATAAAATATTCAGAGAAACTGCCTGTCGCGGTGGTCGGGCTCAGGGTGAGTACCACTTGGAAGAACACTGCGTTCTTTTTGGGTGAACTGCCGTGTCAAAGAGCCGCGACCGCAGCTGAGGGTTGCTCACCAGGGCCAGTGAAAGGCAGCATCAAAGGAATGATCTGAAATGTGAAAAAGAATCAATAATCATTCTTCAAAATAAGGCCTTTTCAAACATGGCAAATGTCACTGGCTCTGGGCACCACTACTTGGGATTTATTCTCTCAAAAAGGGCACCTCCGCAGGGCTGGAATAAAAAGCCCCGGCATGTTATTCTTTGAAATGGCAAAATGACAGAAAAGCAGGCATGGGAATTCAGACCCAGATGCAAATTAAATGTGCATAATTTCTTGGGGTGTTTTGATCCGTCTTCTCTTAAGGGCTGTGCTGCTAAAGTAAGGGTGGTCAGGGGAGATGTCCCTCAGGTGCAGGGAGGGTAAGGACAGAATGTGTCCCCGCAGAACCTGGACACCCTCAGTCACACCCCAATTTCAAATGAACATCAAGAGTGGGAGCTAATTACTTGTTTCCTCAGCTGCTTCTGTCTCACACGCCACAGCTCAGCATTTGAGCCCCCCGTCCCCCTCGTACCCACCTGTGAATATTTCCATCTGCCTCTGATTATTCCACTTCTCTCCTTCCCTTGACCCCAAATGAAGCTCCCTGGATTACTCTGATGGCCTCTCCTCTAGTTCCTTAAGGCTGGTTTCTCATTGCTTCCATGCACTCATCATGTTTACATCAGAATAATGGGTCCAACACAGGTCTGATCATAAACACACCTCCTTCTTACCTCCGAATCTGTTGGGGGTAATCTACAAAAACAGTACAATCCGTATCCTTCCCAGTGTAGCTCTGGTCTTTTTTTTTTTAGCACAATCTCCTCTATGAACCCCCAAATCCCTACAATGTCATTACAGCTACCCTCCAAATATACCGTGCGTAAACGTGTGCCATGCCTCCTCTCAGTTGTCCACCAGGGAGCAACTTGTATCTACTCTTCAAATACCAATGTTTATAATGGAAGACTTCAGAGTGATAAAAAGCGCTATAGGTACACACTGTACATGGAAGGATCTCACAGACAAATACTGAGCGAAAGAGAAATGTTACAAAAGAGAATGTATCACATAAAATCCACTTCTGTGAAACTCAAAACCAGGCAAAATAAGTCCATAGTGATAAAATCATAGTCACCTCTTGGAGGTGCAAGACAGTTAACTCGGAAGGGGCACAAAGAAGCCTACTTGGGAGATAGAAATGCCTCATCCCAGACTTTGATCTGGGTGGTAACCACACGGGCACATATACACACACACATCTGGATGGTAATTACATGGGCATATACATGCATAAAAATGCACTGAGCTGGCCAATGAAGATGTGTCTGTTACGCCTCACTTAAAAAGGAAACAAACACCAACAGGTAAGTGACCTTTGGGGGAAGCTTTTCTTACGTTCAACTGGTCACCACATCCCAACCTCTGCCCATAAAACAAACACCTCTCTTCTTCATGTTCCTACGGCCTCTTACAGCTATAGCTTTAACAGATGGTTCTTACTGGCGTCTCTTTTGCTCTTAGCCTGTGGCATCTTTATAAACAGGGATTGAGTGGCATTTTCTTTTCACCCCCAGCACTTAACACAGAGTTCAGTCAAACGTTGCTGAATGAATATAATAAGAGTCACAAATAGAAATGAGTGGGCCCCCTGGGGGGGGGGCATTCCTGCTGTAAATGTCCCTTAGCACGACTGTGTACTTCTCAACAGGCAGGACCCTGAACCATCGTCCTCTATCGCCTCCATGTCTGTTCATAAACTGCACTGTCTTCCCCATTAAGAAACTGAGTGAAGGCAAAGTAATTTGCCCTCCAGACCATGCTGCGCTGGGCCAAGAAACCACACACAGTGGGCTCACACACAGTCAGTTGCACAAACATCAGGCTGGTTCTTTGTTTAAAGAAAGCAAAATTAATTTGTAGCTGTCAGTCAGTTTGGCGAGATTTGCTTCACTTCCGAAATTTATTGACAGGCTCTAATAACAGGCACTTAAATTGTTTTTTCTGGAAGCAGGTGACAAAAGGCAGGAACTGGAAATAGGATGTTCATCTCTGGCTCCCAAGCAAGACAGAAAGAGGCCACTGTGTTCATATAGTTTTTATACCATTTTCAAATCTTAATAGACATTTTTGCTATTGGAAGTTTCCCAAATTAGCTTGCTGTTTTTCTTTATTACTGCAGGGTTCATATAGTCTGAGTGTTTTGGCAAGGTTTACAGCACAGAGAGTGAGGGGGAAAAAAAGAGCCGCGATTGCCTATAATAAAGAGGGTGGCGAAGACTCAGATTCAACAGCCGTTTTATTGAGGGATTTCTGGTGATCAGCACTTTGACGTATTTTAATTCAAATACTCTTCACAATAATGCTGTGAAGAGGGATTTATGAGACCAAATTTACAGATGAAGAAATTGAGAGCAGAGAGGTAAAATAATTGCCCAATGCCACATAGTAATGTTAAAGTCAAAATTTAAATTAATATTTCTCAGGCTAACTCCTGTAAAGTCTGATGAGGTAATAATTTGCAATTTTATAGATGCAGCTTTGAGGAAGGAAAAGGTCCTTCCTAACTTCCCTCAAAACTCATCACTATGTTTACTTTACTTCAATAACCAGCCTCCTAGACTAAGATGCCTCCACCATTTCAATCAACTCAAGGCAATATTTACAGACAGCTACTAAGAAACACTTATGCATCTGTTTATTTTTGTACATAGTAGGGAGTCATGAAAGTAGAGAGAACAGCCTTTGCCCTCAAGGAGCCCCCAGTCTAAAATTAAGAGAGTTGGGCACTTCTCCACCACGTACAGAAAGTCAGGAATTGTCTTAGTGTGATGATCTCTGTACTTGTTTCTCAAGCCAGCAAAAAGCGGCAGCCTCCTCCGAAATCACTCAAGCCTGTGCTCAACACGAGTTGTTGCTATTGTGGATCATGCGTCCTCAAGAGATGGCCACGGGCTGCATGATCTTGGGTGCCAAGGGAGCCATCTCTGTCTCCTGGACTTCATGCTGGATGTGAGGACAACACTCTAAATGTAGAAGGAATTGCTAAGGTCATAATGCTTGTCAGGGACTCAGTGGGGAGGGTGCAGGACTTGATTTCTTTTCTTTCTTTCCTTTTTTTTTTTAAAGATTCTTATTTACTTATTTGACAGAGAAAGACACAGTGAGAGGGAACACAAGCAGGGGGAGTGGGAGAGGGAGAAGCAGGCCTTCCGCGGAGCAAGGAGCCCGATGCTGGACTCGATCCCAGGACCCCCGGGATCACGACCCGAGCCGAAGGCAGACGCCCAACGACTGAGCCATCCAGGCGCCCCAGACTTGATTTCTTTTTGAGGAATTGATTACATCTACTGCATACAGAAAGGATTAAATGCAGAGAAGTTAGTTGTAGGTTAAAGATACTCCGTTCCACAAAGATTCATTGAGGACCCACTGGGTGCTAGGGTTGTGAACTCCAGTGAGAAAGGCAGATGTAAATAATTACCACTCAGCGTGGGAACTGCCCAAATAAAATAGGGACCAAGTGTTATGAGAGCACAGAAGTCACATCTAAATCTACCCAGAGTAACTGAGACAAGTAAGGCAAAGATAAATGGAAGAGTTTTCCAAGATGAGACACCAACATGTACTCTGGCACAAAGGCATTAAAAAAATGTCTCATGTATCCAGAATGATGGAGGCTTTGATATGGTTATACTACAGGTTTGTGTTGGTGGTTCTTTTGAATTGTTTTTCTATTTGTTGGTTTTTGGTTTGGTTATTTTTATTCTATTGTTTATCTTATTGATTTTTCCTTTCTTCAATAAATATTCAAAATGTGAGTGTACTCATTTAAAGGTAGTGGATCAGATACCATATTAGGGTTCTCCAGAGAAACAGAACTGAGAGAGAGAGAGAGAGAGAGAGACAGTAAGGGAGGGAGGGAGATTTATTTTAAGGAATTGGCAAATGCAATTGTGAAGGTTTGGTAAATCCAAAATCTGCAGGGTAGGTAGGCAGGCTGGAGACCCAGAGAAAAACCCAGACTGCAATTCAAGACCCAAGGCTGTCTACTGGCAGGATTCCTTCTTGCTGGGTTTTTGTTCTAATCAGGCTTTCAATTTATTAGATGATACCCATCCATGCTAGAGGGGATAATCTGCTTTACACAAATTTCATCAATTTCAATGTGAAATCTCATCAAAAACCCCCTTCACAGAAATATTCAGAATAATGTTTCACCAAATGTCTAAGCACCGTGGCCAGCCTCGGTGACATATAAAATTAACTATCAGAGGACCATAAAGTAAAGAGATGTGTTTGAAGTTTCAAGGATTTTGTTTTTATCTTTTGGGTCATACAGAACCCTTGAAAAGTTTTAATCAAATTATGATAAAACCTCTGATATATAAGATAGGTAAAGTTGCATTGCAAATGATACCGAAATTTTTAATTGAACAGATGCTAATGATATTAATGGAGACAAATATAGAAAGAAAAATGGGATTGGGTCTTGTTGAGTTTGAAATAACAGCATGACAGCCAGGTATAAATACGCACGAGGCAGTGGAAACACATGTGTGTGTGTGTGTGTATGTGTGTAGCTCAAGTTAGAAGATATAAATTTTGAAGGATGCCTGGGTGGCTCAGGCGGTTAAGCGTCTGCCTTCGGCTCGGATCATGATCCAGGGTCCTGGGATGGAGTCCCACATCAGACTCCTTACTCAAAGGGAGACTTCTTCTCCCTCTGCCTGCAGCTCCCCCTGCTTGTACTCTCTCTTGTTCTCTCTCTGAGAAATAAATAAAATCTTTTTAAAAAAGAAGATACAAATTTTGAAATTGTTATTATATAATGACTGCTAAAATCACTCATTTACAAGGGACAGAGAATGAGAAAGAGCTGAGGGTGGTGCTCTGGAGAATACCAACATTTTATATAGTGAGAGGGAGCAAGGAGAGGGTAAAGGAAGAAGAATTATGACAAAATGCCTAGAATAAATGGTGAATAGACAATAAAGAAAATGTCCCTTAGAACATGGAGGGAGGAATGGGCATGGGATCAAAGGAAGTATAATAAATTATGAGCAAAACAAAGTCACAAGGGTCTTCTTAGTAAGCCATCCTAAATACCTGTGGGTACAGAAATATCTCAGCCAGAAGGCTAAAGGCGGAAGACAGGGGGTAATAGGGAAAGCCATATCTGGAAATGTGAGAACTTGAAACTCGAAGAAAGCTGCTATTGCATCAGGGTCAATGACCAGGGCAAAGGGGAGGAAGAAAGAAAATGAGATATGCCGAACAGCAGAGGTGATATGAAAAACTTGATACACTCTCAGAGGAATCATTTGAAAACAAAGTGGTGGAGGAAGTGAAGGGTCTCAGGGGAGTTTTCTATGACGGAGAGGCAGCCAGCATTTATTCCCCACCAGTCCTCTTCTTTCCACGTAGATGGTCATTGTTAACAGAACACTCCAGGCCTCTCTCTGCAACCTTCACTTACTCTTCCCCCATGGTGTATGGAGTAACTTATCTTTTTTTTAAGACTTTTTTTTAAGACTTTATTTACAGGGGCACCTGGGTGGCTCAGTTGGTTAAGCATCTGCCTTCAGCTCAGGTCATGATTCCAGGGTCCTGGGATTGAGCCCCCATGTCAGGCTCTCTGCTCAGCGGGGAGCCTGCTTCTCCCTCTCCCTCTGCCCTGCTGCTCTGCCTACTTGTGCTCTCTCTCTCTCTGATAAATAAATAAAATCTTTTTTTAAAAGATTTTATTTATTTATTTGACAGAGAAAGAGAGTATGGGCGGGGGAGGCAGAGAAGGAGAGAGAAGGAGCGGGGGGGCGCAGAGGGAGAAGGAGAAGCAGACTCCCAGCTGAGCAAGGAGCCCGATGTGGGGCTCGATCCCAGGACCCTGGGATCATGACTTGAGCCGAAGGCAGATGCTAAACCAACTGAGCCACCCAGGTGCCCCTAGAGTAACTTATTTTATTGGTAAAGATGAAAACAATAAAGTGCATGCCTATAACTCAGAGCCTCTCTCTTCCTCTTAGGCAAAAGAAGGGCAGTTTTGATATCCCTTCTGCTAATTGTTTTTCTTAATATTCAGTAGATTCAGTTAATTGTGCATGAAGGTGAGATGCTATTATTAGGCACTTACTTCTTAACTGGGATTAAAGTAAAGGCAATATGGGCATGTTTTGTCATCCACATCTAGACTGAGCCCCCTGAGGACAGAGATGGGCTCTTCTCTTACTGCATTTCCCACAGTATGTACATGACCCATAGGAGGCACCCAGATAAATCAGGTTTAATTATTGATGAATGAAATGTTTCCTAACTTCTACAACCTTCATTTTTTTCTCTCTTCCTTAAATGGTTAGGTAGCAGAAAATTTAGGCAAAACAGGGCTCTCACATATTCGATACAAAAAAAACAAAAAACAAAAAACAATATTCATAGATAAGAGGAGTTCCTACAACAATAAGGAAAAAAGCCAAGAATCAGAAAGAAAATAGAATAAGAATACAGATAAAACATTTCACATAAAAGGAAATAAAGCAGCCAATTAACAGCCAAAATGATGCTCAACTTTATTCATATCAGAGAATGCAGATTAAACAACAATAATTTCATTGGTTCACAAGATTAAAAAGATTGATGATATCTAATGTTAGTGAAGGTTCAGGGACACAGTCACTGTCTGTTACACTTTCAGTCGGTGTATAAATTAAGGAAGCCTTTCTTGGTAAGTGATTTCACAGTGGCATCTAAACATTAACTGTGCATATCCTTTGCTAAGTAATTCCATGCATAAAAATTTATTTAAAAAATACTAATACAGGGCGCCTGGGTGGCTCAGTCAGTTAATCGTCTGCCTTCGGCTCAGGTCATGATCTCAGGGTCCTGGGATCGAGTCCCGCATTGGGCTCCCTCTTCCACGGGAAGCCTGCTTCTCCCTCTTCCATTCCCCCTGCTTGTGTTCCCTCTCTCGCTGTCTCTCTCTCTGTCAAATAAATAAATAAAATCTTTTAAAAAATAAAAAATACTAATATATAATTTCAAATATATATGGGGCAATCACGGTCTTTTCGGCATTTTAGGAACAATCTTAGTTTGGATTAGTAGGGGCTGTTTAAACAAATTATGCTACAATTATATTATGGAATAGTCCTTAGCAAGGGCTCTCAATCTCAGCATTGACATTGCAGTCTGAAATGCCTTTGAACTGGATAATTCTTTATTGTGGGAGGTGGTCCTGTGCATTATAGGATGTTTAGCAGCATCTCTGGCTTCTATCCTTCTTGGCTCCCCCTTTTCCACAGTTGTGACAACTAAACATGCTTCCTGACATTGCCAAATGACAGCATGTTTCCAGGCATTGCCAAATTACAACATGCTTCTAGACATGGAAGCCAAAAGACAGCCTGTGGTGCTGGGGCAAAATTATCCCCATTTAAAAATCACAGTTCCACAATAGAAAAAAGAAAGCACCTAGTAAATATCAGTGTTTTAAATACTAGGGTTCCAAATAAAAATTTCACACAAGTGAAAATAGCACGTTACAGAAAAATAGAGCACATCACTCATGTACTAAAAAGACAGAGATGAACATATATATGTTTGCAAATGAGGCAAGCATAAAGTGAGTGTAGGAAGATGTACACCAATCTCCAATTGGCAGTGGTTTCCTCTGAGTGGAGAATAGGAGTTCGGGAGCTTTTTCTTTTTTCTTTTTTTTAATGCTTTAGTGCATCTAACTAAAGGAAGTTAGAAATTGCATTCTACTACAAGTAACAAAGCCTTGAAATTGGTAATTTGAGCAAGTCCAAAGACAGGCAGTCCAGGGCTAGGATCGCAGGTCCACTATGTCTTCCAAGACTAAGGTCATGTATTTGATCTTCGGTAGTCTTATGTGCCCATCACCTAGTGCTCATGGAATGGGTGCTCTACTTGGACCATCAAGTCTTCCTTCCAAGAAGGGGAAGGACAGCCAGGTACCAGGTAAGCTGAGCCCACCCTCTCCAATTACATGTCATTGACCACAACTATGTCACATAGCCACATCCAACCAAAAGGAATCTATTTTTTAAAATTTTTATTCAATTTAATTAATACATACTGTATTACTAGTTTCAGAGATAGAATTTAGTGACTCATCAGTTGTATATAATACCCAGTGCTCATTACATCAAGCGCCCTCCTTAATGTCCATCACCTAGTTACCCTATCCACCCCCCACCTGCCCTCCAGCAGCCCTGTTTGTTTCCTAGAGTTAAGAGTCTCTTATGGTGGGTCTCCCTGTTTTCATCTTATTTTATTTTTCTTTCCCTTCCCCTATGTTCATCTGTTTTGTTTCTTAGATTCCACATATGAGTGAAATCATATGGTATTTGTCTTTCTCTGACTTATTTCACTTAGCTTAATACCTGCTAGTTCCATTAATGTCACTGCAAATGGCAAGATTTCACTCTATTTGATGGCTGAGTAATATTCCATTGTATATGTATATCACATCTTCTTTATCCATTCATCTGTTGATGGACATCTAGGCTCTTTCCACAGTTTGGCTATTGTGGACATTGCTGCTATCAACATTGGGGTGCAGGTGCCCCTTGGAATCACTAGGTTTGTTTTAAGCTGGCATCTTACCAACTTGAATACAAACAATGATAGACAGCTAACAACAATGCCACATGTGAAATGCTTTCAAAATAAAGAAAAAGGAAAGGTAAGAAGTAGGGGAATGGAAAGAAGGGAGGGGGGAAAGGGATGAGTATAGAAGAAAAGATGGAATGGCCACAGAGCTTGAAGACAACAGGCGTGGGTCTGAATCTTGCTATCATCACTTCCACGCTTTTTGATGGAAAGCAAATTAGTTTCTTTGAGGCTGCTTTCCCAATTATAGAATGCCAATCTTACAAAATGGCTGTAGGATTAAATGAGATCATTTAGGTTATATTCTTAGGTGATTGCGTACAGTAGGTCCTAAGTAAAGTGGATTCTCTTCCTCTTCCTAGGATGCCCACAGCCTATTGAATATGAGAACATTCAAGTGCACATATGTGGTTCTTTAGTTGTTCCATGGATGTCATGTTGTACCTTAAGAAGAGCTCCTGCTTTTCAAGGGCAGGGACTTTGGGATCCTGTGGGATTTCATATAAAGTATGGGTATCTTTTATACCACATCCACACTCATTGGACATCACGTACCTTCTGCCCTGGACATGGGCAAGGCTGATGACACAGTGATGCTAGACAGAGGTGAGAATGGACCTTTGAAGTGAGGCCCAAGAATTACTATTGTGGAAGTGAGTCCCTCAAAACATCAACAGGCCTAATCCACAGTAGCTGGATTGGTTATGAGACACTAAACACGGGAAATGAAGGACAAAGAGGAGTTCAGAAAGGAACAGGGAGAACCCCGTAGTCTTTGCATGGTGGAAATTTTGCTGAGTGGAGGTTGCATTTATGTGTCATGGGGAATTATGGAGGGGACCAGAAAACCCTGGCACATGTATGCATACACACACACACACACACAAACATACACACACCACTGCACAAATACCTAGGCTGGAGGAATCCCACTGATTACTTTCTCCTCTTAGACTGTCCACGTCAATCCCACCCCAAACACAGACCACATCTCCACACCCTGCCCTCAGAAAGCACACTCTCCTTCTGGACTTCCTGGTCTCTGTGAAGGCGATCTCCATTTTCCCTGCTCTTAGGTTCATAAGCTCTTTTATATATATATATATTTATTTATTTATTATTTTTATTTATTTATTTATTTATTATTTATTTATTTAGAGCAAGAGCAGGCGGAGGGACAGAGGGAGAGGAAAAATCTCCACGCTGAGCATGGAGCCTAACACAGGGCTCCATATCATGACCCTGAGATCATGACCTGAGCAGAAATCAGGAGTTACACTCTTAACCGACTTTGCCACCCAGGCGCCCCATGGGTTCACTAGCTCTTGAGTCTCCTTCAACTCTCCAGTCATAAAATCACCTACCAATCTTGCCTTGCACAGGTGGTCCTCTCTTTGCATTTCTACCACCATTACCTCAAGGTCTATGGGTTATAGTTCACATTCCATCTTTACCTCCATGTCACCATGAAAAACTTTGTCCATCAACTTCTGAAGCACAGTTCTCTCATCACAGAGTGCAGTGTTGTCCTTGTTTTCTAGGTAAGTAAACTGAGGTACAGAGAAGTGAAAGACCTTGACCAAGATCACATGGCTTGTACATTTCAGACACAGAACTTGGTCTTTCCAGCTCCAGAGCCACATTTTTCTCACGATATCACACTGCTTTTCAGGCATCAGGGAAATCTCCCCCTGCTCCTGGAAGGTGGTCGACTTCCTGCCTTTCTCAGCAGCCTGTGTTTCAGCTGCTTCCACACTGCTGAAAAGCAAGCCCAGTACTGAGATCCCTGCTGGAAGCTATAGTGAAGCCAACATCAGGTCAGGATGCTATTTACTGGGCAGTGGAGCTGAGGAGGGATGAGTGCCAGTGCCTGTGACTTCTGTGTTTTAATATTCACTTAACTTTGTGGAGAGTAATTATATTCCACTCATTCTATACCAGCTGGTATTTACTTCATCCTCCATCAGGCATCAACAGAGCATGGGGCTACAAGACAGAAATATTACTCTGGCAAGCATAAATATTTCATTTTTCACACCACAAATGCGTTGATGATTTATTAATTAGCCTAAGGGCTGCTGCCTCTATAGAGCTGAAAACGAAGCTTCTCTGCTGTGTGGATTGGGCTTGTCTGGGGCACAGTGCCCGTGGGTGATGCTCAGCTGGGAACATGGCCCAAGTTTGGCAAACAGCCTCTGGAATGTCCAATCCAAACTTCACAGGCCCAGCCTTGCCTTTTGACTGCTCACAGAAGCCTCACGGAGAACTTCTTCCACCTCAAAAAAAAAATTTATCTCTGCCTTTCCAGAAAATGTAACTGGGACCAGAGCCAACTAGTCTACCTACCAGCTGGCTACTGAGATGAGGCTGCTAACTTGCTAAGGGGTCAGTACCTGCCATTGACCGAGCTTTTGAAGCTACATGACCCATGAGAGTTGGATATTCAGGAAAATGAATGGAGTCTCCCCTTGAACTTTAGCCATAAATGTTGGGTCAGTGGTAGGGCTCAGGGCCCTTTCTATTTATAACTGACCAAACACTGTCTGTGAGAGGAATAATTATTCTAGGTTTGAAGCACTCATGGGACAGAAGTCTACTCCAACTGGGATCTGCGCACCCACCCTAAGCAACTCCCTGAGCTCTCTGAAGAGACCTTCATCTTGGTTCTGAATAAGTTGTAAATTGTTTAAAGGAAGAGAAAAAATGGAGCCCAAAATATCAGCTTTGTTGTTGAAGCTAAATTAGATGACACAATTTGGTGTCAGGTCAAATAGTCTGCCAACTCCCCACATTTTTCTAGAGCAGTGGTTCTTAAGGAGGGAATGCAATTTTGCAATGCCTGGAGACATTTTAGGTTAGTATAACTGTGGGGATGCTATAGGCATCAAGTGGGTGGGAGGGCGGAGATGCTGTTAAATATTCTACAATGTGCAGGAGAGCTCTCAAACTGTACTCTGCCCCCAGTGAAGAATCATCTGGCCCAAAACATCAATAGCGCCAAGGGTGAGAAACCTTGGTCTAAACTCGCAAGCCACATATCTGAGGCGAATATGAGTCTGTAAAGTAGATGCATCTGCACAGGTCACTGTCTCCCACTGCTCCTGGGAGAGAAAGAAGAACAAAAACCCATACCTCGTGCTTAGAATCTTTAATAGATTATCGATTGAGTAGATTATCCATTGAGAAAGGTGGACTGGTGGTTGTTATCACCTTCCCAAATAACTCATTCCATCTTAATAGGTATGAGTAAAAGGTGGGACAGTAGGCCAAGAGCATCCTTGGGGGAAAATTCCCTCAAAGATACCATGAGTGAAGGACAGTCTCTCTCTTCTAACAGTATACATTCTCAGACTCTAGCCAGACTCTAGCCAGACATGAACCTCAAACACTAGCAAGTGATCAAGGTAACAATTAGGAATATGTCCTGCCCCATCCCTTAACTTGATCTCAACATACTTTCCTTTGGTGCCAGACCTCAAATCCCTGGCTTCCTGACCTGAGTTAGATATCTGTCTTTGGTCCCACCGACTTGCCCCAAACCTTACCCTGTACCTACCTCCGATGATCTACTCCTTTCTCCTACTGGGGTTTATCATAACTCTTCTGACACCTCCAATATGACTGAGCCCATCCTCTGGCCCCTGGCTAGGGATAGCCTGGTAAAAGGTTAGAAAGCCATACACAGAAGTTCCCTGGGTCACACCTTTCCATATTTCCTACTGACTTTTCTCAAACATCTTTCACGGTAGTAACTACCATGATAATTTTATTTAAGAGCAAGTTGAAGTTCAGCTCCCTGCTCAGCAGGGAGTCTGCTTGAGATTCTCTCCTCTCTTCCCCTCCCCCAACTCGCGCACACACTCTCTCTCTCTCAAATAAATAAATAATTTTTTTTTAAGAAGGAAATAGCAGTTCCCTGGAACACACCAGGAGTGTAACAAACATTGAACAGATATGGATAAACTATTGACTGAATGAGCCAGCTAATAGTTGGCAGAAACAGAATGAGAAAGACATCTGCCTTATCCCTAGGTCTGGCTTCCCTACACATGTGGCCTCCTGACTCTCCTGTTAGCATTTCTCTGTCTCTCTTCCCAGGGCATATGACCCTTCTCCAGGAACATTACTTTATAATGCACATCTTTCTGTCTGTGGTATCCCCAAGCCATTACTCCATATCCATGACTATGACATTTTCTGTACCCAACACAATGAATTTCAGAAATTGCAAAGTTCTAATGATCTTTTGGGTCAGGACATTCCTATAATCTCTCACACTGTATATACCTAGATCTATATACTCTAGAGAGAGGCAATCTACATAATATTTTTAAATTTCATTAATTCAAGAAATATATATATTGGGGAAACAACATAGTGCTTTGGGGGAGGGTTTGGAATAGTGATTAAGAGTGAAAGCTCTGGAGTCAAACTGCTTGGCATCAAATCCCGCTTCACCATGGATTTGTCTTATGACTTGGAACATTTTTATTAACCTCTCTCTAGGCCTTATCTCTTCGTATGTAAATGGGAATGGTAATAATAACAGCACTTCCCTCACAATTCTGCTGTGAAAATTAACTGGATAAATTGTTATATTCTCTGCCACAGTGGCATTGTTCAGTCATGTGCTAGCCATTTATATCGTCTTACACAGAATGTATATCTAATTCATTCAATAATGTTCTTGATATTAACAAAATCTAGCAACTATTGGGTGTTTACTCTGTTTTGAGACTTTGCAGTACTTTATCTGCTTTCTAAGTAATGAGCAGGCAGTGGGCAGTGATGGGCATCAATGACAGTAGACAGACAAGAGAGCTATTTAGGGGGTGAAAACCCCTTCATGTTTGAATAAAGAAAGTTAGAAAACAAAATCTCTGTATAGGTAAAGGAAGAGTTTCCTAATGAACCTAGAGCCACATAATAGCAAAGCCCCAGCACAAGGGCCCAGCCACCAATGGGCCAGGCCACTTGAGGCAGGAAGAAAAGATGTTCCCCCTGGTGGCAGCAGCCTCCATTCCCCAGGCATCAGACAGCCTCTCCTGCAACCAGTGACCTTGTCCACAGAGTTGTCAGGCTAGGGCCACAGGCCTCAAAGCTAACAACCAGAGCCTTTACATTAGCCTATATAGCTGGAGAGGTATGGACTGAATTGAACTAAATGAGCATTCCTAATTCTCATTTTAGTAAATAAAGAAAACCATATCATAAAATTAGACATTATTCAAAATGATTAACACTAGCAACTTCCGATGAAATAATTTAACCTACTTTGATTTAGGGGGTCTGGAAACTTTCCATGAAACTATTATCAACGTATGGATAGTTTTCATTATTATTAATAAGAATCTGTTAGGCAACTTGTATTTAAAAATGCTCTCTGCATCAAAGATTGAAATAGTGTTCTCAGAGATGGATGCCAAAGCCCGTACACACAGGTGTAGCCTCAGTGCAGACCGTGGGATGACAAGCCTCCTACTAGAGGGGACAAAGACTTTGCAGGCCACAGAGATTTTAAAAGGAAATTCATGGAGATCCGACTTAGCAAAACCATTTCCTGAGGGAAAAGTCAAAGGGTATTTGTGGACCCTGGGAGTCGCTGAGAATTCAGGCTCCAGGTCAATTTGCCTATACAAGTTCTACTAAATTCTAGTAATAGTTGTTGAATGAGACTTTCATTTGAGATGCCTGTGCATCAGATGTATTTCCTATATGATAGGCTGATTTTAAAACAGCTAGTGAGAATCTCCTTTTTTGTAGTCTTTTAGGTGTATTTTTTCCATCTAGTCTATTTTTAAACATTTCAAAACAAAAGCAAATTTCAATGTAATAATCAAGATTGTAGATATTTAGAGGAAGTAAAGTAAATGTACGAAAAGTGGCATTATCTTTCAATAATGAGCAAAACAATTATCTCAGAGTGCACATTTGTCTTACTTTCTGTTGAACCTTGACGAGAATGAATAATCAGGACATGAAGAGTGAAGAAATGGGCTGAATCACTATGGCTCCTACCTCAGGAGGCTGTAAACAGGGGTTTGCTCAGACACTCACCTAACACAAAAAGATGAATTCCTGATAGCTGAGTAGTTAAATATTTAAAAAATAAAACAATAGCTCTCTAAAAAAATAGAACTGTATATTTCTTCAACTTCTGCAGGGAGGAAAGAGGGAAAAAAAAAAGACAATTTTGATTACCCCAAAATAAATATCACATGTACAATAAAAACTTAAAGGGCCAATAATGATTTGGAGAATATTAATATTAAATTATGGCTATATTTATCATGAAAAAAACTGAGTTGATATTTACAGGGTATAGAGCAACATCAGTGATAAACATAAGACAACATTTAGTGAAGACAGAGGCTTAAATATGTGCGTATTCAGTGAGGTCTTAACTATATCATTGCATTCTTGGCACATGAATCATCAGGCAAATTGTTACATAAAAAACAAAAGCCTAGATGTTTCTATTTTGGATGGTCTAAGAAGTAGATGGCCTAATGAACCTAACTGCTGAAAACTAGTAAAAGTTATTAGTGAATACAGCAAAAAATTCTTCTTACATGTATCAATGACGTTGGTTTAAAAAATGAAAAAAAAAAAAAAAAGGGATGCCTGGGTGGCTCAGTCATTAAGTGTCTGCCTTGAGCTCAGGTCATGATCCCACGGTCCTGGGATCGAGCCCCGCATTGGGCTCCCTGCTCAGCCAGGAACCTGCTTCTCCCTCTATCTCTGCCATTCCCTTTGCTTGTGCTCTCCCTCACGTGCACTCCCTCTCTCTCTCTATCAAAAAAACAAAATCTTTTTAAAAATTTAAAGTTTTTTAAAAAATGAAAAAAAAAACAGAAAACCTCAAGTTTTATAGAAAAAAAATGGCAAATCTGCCCTGAAACAGAGGAAATTCAAAATGTAAAAGAATTTCATTATATAAAGAATGAGATTTCCTGGTTCAAGATGAAAACAAAAGACATCTTGCCATTTGTGACAACATGGGTGGACCTAGAAGGTATTATGCTAATTGAAATAAGTCAGACTGAGAAAGACAAATAACATATGATTTCACTCATATGTGGAATCTAAAAAAGAAAACAAATGAAAAAACAAACAAACACAAAGCAGAATCAGACCCATAAATACAGAGAACTGATGGTTGCCAGAGGGAAGGGGGTAGGGTGATGGGCAAAATGGGGGTGAAGGGCAGTGGGAGGTACAGGCTTCCAGTTATGGGATGAATAATTCATGGGAATAAAAGGCACAGAATAGGAAATAGAGTCAATGATATTGTAATAGCATTGTATGGTGACAGATGGTAGCTATACTTTTGATGAATGTAGCATAACATATAGAGATGTTAAATCACTATGTTGCACACCTGAAACTAATATAACATTATGTCAACTACACTCAAATTCTAAAAAATGAATAAATAATGATAGCTAATCTTAAAAAAAAGGCAAAGAAAAAAAAAAAGACACCATCATTGAAGAATAGAAGAAATAAGATCTACAAAATGTCCAATATTGGAATTATCAATTCAAAATCTAAGCTTGAAAAAGAAAAAGAAAATGAAACTAAGGAACAAGAAAATATAACTAAAATAGATTTTTTGAATTATCAAATCGAAATTTGAGAAGTAGAACAAAATTAGTAATTAAAGTTAAAAATGCAATATCTCAGTTCAACAGCTCATTCAACAATGCTGAAGAGTCAAATAATTAAAGGGTGGGATCAAACAAAATGAGAAGGAATGAAGAATAATAACAAAGACACAGACATTTGGGGAGAAATTTGATAAACATACAAAATTAAAAGGTCTAACATAAGATTCGTTGGAGTTTCAGAGAAAATGAGAGATACTGATAGAGAGAATCTATTTGAAAGGAAAGCTACAGCAGTCAAGACAGTGTGAGATTGATGTAAAGAGAGACAAAATCAAGAGTCAAGGAACAGACCCACACAAATATGGACAACTGATTTTTGACAACAATGCAAAGGCAATTTAACGGAGAAGGGATAGTCTTTTCAAAAAGTGGTGGTGGAACAATTGGATAATCTATGCAAAAAATAAGAATAAGAACTTTAGTGCATAATTCCCAACCATACACAAAGATCAAATGGATCATAAATGTATAATTTAAAACATAAAGCTGTAAAACTTCTAGAAAAAAATATTGGGACAAATCTTTGTGACTTAGGTTAGGTGAAAGTATCTTTTATTTTTTATTATTTTATTTATTTTAAGTAGGCTCCATGCTCAGCATGGAGCCCAGTGCAGACTCAAACTCACAACCATGAGATCAAGACCTGAGCCAAGATCAAGAGTCAGACATTCAACTGGCAGAGCCTAGGTGAAAGTATCTTAAATACAATATTGTTAAGGATTTAATTGTGCCTCCCTCTCCCCACCCACCCCCCAAAAAGATATGTTGAAATCCCAATCCCCAGCACATGACCTTATTTAGAAATAGGGTCTTTACAGTGTTAGTTGAGCTAAAATGAGATAATTAAGGTGGGCCCTACTACAATATGACCGGTGTCTTTATAAAAAGGAGAAATGTGGACACATAGACAGATATGCAAAGAGGGAAGCCTTGGAGAAGAGACACAGGGAGAATGCCAGGTGAAAGGAGAGGACTGGAGTGATAGAGCTATAAGCTAAGGATTGCCAGAGACTGCCAGAAAACCATCAGAAGCTAGGAGAGATGCATGGAAGTGATTCTCCCTAACAGCTGTCCAAAGGAAGCAACCCCACTAACACTCTGATTGTAGTCTTCAAGGCTCCAGAGTAGTGAGACGATAAATTTCTATTATTTGAAGGCACCCAGTTTGTGGCACTTTGTTATAGAAGCCCTAGGAAACTAATACAAACATCATAAATATAGTCCATAAAATGTTTAAAAATCATGATAAATTAGATGTCATCAAAATTAAGAATTTCTGCTCTTCAAACGTATTTGTTAACAGAATGAAGCAACAAGCACAGATTGGGAGAAGATATTTGCAAACTATATACATGATAAGTGAATCATATCCAGAATATATAAAGAAGTCCCAAAATTCAATGATAAGAAAACAAACAGCCCAACAAGAAAATGGGCAAAATGTTTCAGGAAAAAAAAAATGTATGATGGCAAGTAAGCCATTGAAAAGATGTTCAACATCATTAGTCTCTAGGAATTGTACATTAAAACTACAATGAGATACCACTTCACATCTGCTAGGATAGGTAAAATTTGAAAGACTGGTCATACCACGTGTTGGCAAGGATCTGGAGCAACTGGAACTCTTATATACAGCTGGTGAAAATGTAGAAATGGCACATTTTGGAAAACATTTTTACATTTTCCTAGAAAGTTAACATATACCAATTTATAATTCAGTCATCTCATCTCTAGGTATTTATCCAAGATACATGAAAGCATATAAACAATAAGAATTTTCTGAATGTTCATTCACTTACTTGAAATAGCCAAATCTGGAAAGAATCTAAATGTACATCAACAGATCAATGGATAATATATATAGCCATATACCTAAACAATGGTATACTACTCAGCAGTAAAAAGGAATGGACAATTTCAACAAACAGCAGTTTTTAAGTAATTATGCTGAAGGAAGCTTGATATAAAAATTACATACTGTATGATTCCATTTATATATAGCTCTAGAAAATCCACGCTAATCTATAATGACAGAAACTCAATCAGTGATTGCCTGGGGATGGGGAGGAAAGGCCTGAAGGAATATCAGGGAGGGATTAGGGCCATGAGAAAATGTTTTTTTAGGGGCAATGATGGATGTTTATTCTGTTGATTCTTTTGATAATTTCATGGGTGTATATACGTCTCTGAAACTTATCAAATTATATACTTATGTACAATTTATTATATGTCAATTATACAAAAATATAATACACAAAGTGTTCAAGAAAATTATATTATGTGCAGTTTCTTGTACATCAATTGTATAAAATATAATGTCAATTATACAAAATCATAATTAAATTGGACTTAACTAAAAAAAATATATAAATGTAGAAAAAGTTGCAGACTCCCAGTGTATTTATATACTTGTGGAATGCTGTATTATTTAGACCTTAAATCTGAGTAAGATTTTTGTCAGAGGAAAGGGGAAAACCATAATCAAGACAGATGAAAGGGTGTGACTTGTCTGTAAATCACAAATTTTTTTTTTCCTTCGTCAGTCCCAGAGATTTAGATACTTCTGATGCAAAGTGGTAAATGCGAGTTCAGAGGCATTAGGGGCAGTTTTCAGGGCTGAGAAGATGGGGCTGCACAGCCCTGCCTCCTTTAGGTACCAGAGACTCCAGGAAGGTACTCCAGTTGTTGCTGTTGTTTTGTTTATTTTATTTTTTAAGAACAGGAATGAAACACATTATTATTAAAAAAAAAAAAGATTTGAATAAAGGAGTAAAAATAGAGAAAGGAAATTATTGTAAGAGTCCAAGTAAGAGATGATGAGGGACTGAACTGGAGCTTTGATGGTTAAGGAAGGATTATGAAAAGATTTAAGAAATATTTTGAAAGATAAATAGGGCTTGGTTCACAATTGACTGTGGAAGGTGAGAGGAGTGATAGATAAGGACTCTGACAATTCTAATTATGACAAGCCAGTGGATGGCAGCATCATTAACCCAGATATGGAATGCAGGGGTAAGAGCTGGTTTTAGGAAGGAGATAATGAGTTTCGCTTTGGACATACTGATTTGTATGTTCTTCTGGTATATCCAGGAATGCAGAAAAATGGAAATAGGGGTCTAAGGCTTAGAGGTGAGTTTTAAGTTACTGAAATAGATTTGAGACTCTTGAGCTGGTAGTTCAAGCTTGTAGAGAGGAGGAGAGACTAATAATCAAAACAGGATACATGTAATGCAGATACATAGATGTAGATAGATGCTCCCCGTGTGACCACCTTACATATAACCATTTATTTAATTCCTACAACACTCCTGTAAGTTAGGTGCCATGATTGTTTCTCTGCTGTGCAGGAAGCTGGCTCGCAAAGAGTTTAAAAACTTGTCCAGGAATGGAAGTGGATGAGCTGGGACTTATACCCAAGCAGTTTGTGGGACAGGTGGAGAAAGAGAGACCAATGGGGGCCACAGAGGAAACCCCCGAAGAGTGTAATGTTAAGAAAAGCAAATGATGAGAGGATTTCACTGGAGAGCGGACTGCTGTGTCAAACGTGGTAGAGAAGTCTCAGATACCTGTGGACGGGGTCAGGAGCCAGAGAGCAGTTTTCTGTGAGGTGCTGGGAAAGGAAGCCGGACCACAGTGGGCCATAGAGGAAATGGGAGGGAAGGGACAAGAGTAGTCAGAGCAGATAGCTCTTCTAGAAAGGAGAGAAAGGAGCAACACATTGATTGCTAAACAAATGGAAGAGAGATTTATGGTATTTTCAAACGCATGGGTTGCTCTTTCCCAGATGTCTGTCTAGGCTCACATGCAAAAGCAGAAGTCTGTGAAGAGGATCATAGCCTTACCACCAAGTGTGGCTGAGTACACTTCAGTTGAGCCCAATAGGTCACAGGGAAAGGACTAGTACTTAGGGTCACGGTCAGGCAGAGGTACTCCAAAAGGTTGACAAAGCCTAAAGTCTGCATTGGAGACAGTGCCTGCCAGAGTGAAGATCTTGAGTGTCCCAGGTAGAAGGAAGCATGAATGCAGGACCCCAGAGACCTCGAAACAGTGCTCACCTAAAGCTGCCTAAATGGTGGGGTCTGAGAATCCAGGTTGAGGAACGGTCCAAGGACCACGTGGTTTGCAGGTATACTAGGAACCTCCAGGATAGAACACAGTTCTTACCATGAATAACATATCATTTTAAGCCTCCTATCATTCCACTCTTTGGAGTTTTTGTGCTTGTTTCCTCTTCAATGAATTAACATCCAAAGGAATCTGTCTGTGCCTGCCCCAAGAACACTGAAGATTACGGATGCTCAGGGTCCACTCTAACAGTGGCAGTAGCCAAGCTAGACAGACAAGTAGACAGACAAACACACAACTCATATCTCTAAATATAAATTATTGGGAGGTCAGAGGTTGTCACAGACTGGTAGGGCCTTTACTCTCTTTTTCAGTGAACTTGGGTTTTGTGTGTAACCAGCCTTAACTTCCTCCTAGAAAATGACAGCGAAAACCTCCATTTGACACCATGGGGCAAGGAAGACATGGGTCTTTAATTGTGGGAAGGAAGGAGCTCTCTGGCCCAGTCCTTTGAATCGTCCTACTAAACTCCTACAAACCCCTGCAATCACAAATCAGCCAGGTACATGGGACCGTAGACAATGGAATTTCTACCCTAAATCTATCGCCCTTAGTACTAACATTCTTAGTTCTCTAAGATCCCCTTTGGCCCTACTAGGTTTCTAATATTTTTCCAAGAATACCACTTTCATGCTATCCCAACCCCCTTGTCTGATAGCTGTGTTTAGAATTGCCTATCTGGATTAAAACACACCACCTTCAAACAACATAAATTTTGTATTTGCTTTCCGGTCCTTGAAGATATGCCATTTCCTATATGACTCCAGGGTCCAACTGGCCAAGCCCACCTCTTGTCTGGCTTTCCACCGAGGAGATGGTGGACAGACAAGAAAATGAGTGGCAGAAGCTTGGGAATGGGGTTTATATCCCTCCCTGTCAGCTGTCCTAAATGATTCTCTTTTCTCTTCCCCAGCAGAACCACAGGGAAGCCTTCTGTTGTCACTCATCATCTTTGGTTTGGAAAAAAAAAAAGAACTATTTTGCATAATACATGGATGTCCCTAAATTATAAATATGCTGTGACTGCAGATTTTCCCACTGCCTTTGTCCATACTTTAATATCAGCTTAAAAATCATCTTGCCAGAATCAGGAAGATGAAAGGCAATTCCATGTGGCAAATCAGAAGTCAGAGCAAGGAAGTAACCATGTGTCTCTTGGACAGCTTCCAAGATGTAGGACAATACCCTACCCAGCTAGATTCTCCCACAGTTCATATGGGTCTATGTCTCCCAGGCTCCTGTCCAGCCTGAATTCTGAGCCATGCACTTAACCTGGTGAGATGTTTTAAAGGGATTCTTATTTGACTTTAGTGGCTTGCTTTCCTGGAAGCCAACTTTTTATATGGCTATTTGATGGGTATGGTTATTTGTTTGAAGTAAAATATTTCATAGTATCAGATTCTATCTGGGTTCAAATAGAAAACAAACATTCTTAATACTCTTTGTCTTTAGTTGTTAGGTCAAAACAAACTAAAGCAAGGATAGATTTAGGAAAAAAAAAATAGAGAGCTCATGGTAATACCTGGAAAATATAACTGTAGTTCTGATCTCCTTCAGTCTGTCAGTTTCCCCAAAGGTCCTGACATCCACTTCTGTTCAATGTACGGATGCTGGCAGAGCCTCTGCTCATGACTTTTCTCACCTCACATGTTGTGTATCTCCTGTCCTTGTTTGTCAGGCTGAGATTCTGCTGTCCCTGGTTGTCTGCATTTTCTTGGTTCAGGTCACAAAGAGAGCTAGTTCCCCAAATAAGATCAATAGTAGACTGACAGGTAGGATAGACCCTGAGAGATTAGGTGGTTGAGTAAAATAGGAGCTATTGACCTTAATCCAAGAGTAGTAAAGAATGTATCCACTCTGTCCCCTCCTGCTCATCCCCGTTCTTACCTCTAAGAGATTAACATTGCAGGGACTCTTACAGTATCCCAACAGCTTGCTCTGGGCAGTGACATGATGTTTTCATGCCCACTGGTTCACTTTGTCAATGGGAGAGACCATTCCAGCTAAGGAAACTCAGGCATACAGAGTTTAAAAATGTGTTTTGGAACACTTATCCTCACTAACGCCCATGGAGAGAGTCCCATTCTGTTATAAGATCATTCCCTCCTTGCTGATGGAGCTTATTATGTTCATGAATTTCCTAGGCATTTACTGTCTGTGTACACACTTTGCAATTTAATGGTAAACTTCCAGGGTACAGGCACTTATTTTATTTTATATTCTACAGTACTCTGCAGGCATTTTGCACTAAAATTTGGTTCTCAAGTTCAATGGAATTGAAACTAGCACCATGTTTTACATGCTTTTTAATGTAATATTCTAATTGTAATGTGCAAGCCTCCACTCATCAGTCAGATTCCAGTTTTCCCAAGGCAGAAAAATCTATCTTTTCCTTTATCCTGTGCAGTTCTAGGCACATACTGGATATGTAAGAATTTCTGGGTGAATCAAAATAAACAGAATCTTTATGAATATATTTGACCTCCTCTACAGAAGTTTGGTGGTGGTGATGGTGGTGGTGGTGGTGTGTGTGTTTTGCTTTAATAGGAAGAAAATGTGTACTGGTATACCAACAATTTTCACTTTCCTGATCCATTAAGGATTCCCCACCCTCAACCCTTTGACACTGAGTATGGTATATGTGATATGAAGAAATTAATCAGAATCTTTTCCTCTTTAACAAGCCTCCTGCTCTAAAGGCATGCATCCCTAGAAATTTATTTGTGTTTTTCTTCCTGTCTCACGGGGCCCATATAGGTTGGGGGTTTGGCAAATTATTTGGGGTGGGGGGAGAAGAAGGCTGGGCTCATCTGCTATGAGTCCTCCAGAAGGGGAACTAGCACTAAGGCGATCGATCCAGTGTCCAGCTCAGTGCTTTAAAAATGACAGCATAGGTATGCTGTTAAATTCCAAGTATCCAGCAGTATTCATAGCTCTCCTTCTATCAGTACCAAGATGTTCCATGTCTTTGGACAAAAGATGATATAATTCTGGCTTTTCCTAGGAATGTTAAAATGAGGCTAAGATTGTCTTTAAAGATTGTTTGAGTTCTTCCACTGAAGAAGATGTAGTTTGACATTTGTTTGTATTATGGTCTTTCTTAGTAGTTTGGGTGGTTAACATAAAAGAATTATCATACATATGTTGTGATTACTGTATTATATTGAGGTTAAATCAACTTTTTAAAAATCTTCCCTCTGTATGAAGGAGATGTTTCACTTGAAGGAGCGAATGTACAAATAATTGCCAGAGGCCACAGATGATCAGCTAAGCCCCAAAGAAATAATACTGAATATCTTATTTAATGATAAAGTCATTGCTAACAGAACAAAGCTGACATATGCAAGGAACCCTGCATTTCATCACTGGAGATCACTCCTTGGGCAATCGTCATTTCCAATCAATAAGCTGGAGGGGATAAGTGCTCACATCAGTAAGAAGTTCATAGATGATCTAAGAGGAACACACCCAGGAAAGACTGGAGTTTTACCAAGGAAGAACTGTCTTGGTCTAAGGATGGAAAAAGATATACTCAGGCTCAGGTGGAAGGGGGGTTGATAGTAGTCAATAAGTCAATGACAAAAGGCTGCAAGTTAAGCAGGGTCTTTGCATTTATAAACTCCATAGTGTGGTACATCTGTTCATCCCTTTAACACATATTTTTTGAGTGCCCACTCTGGGCCAAGCGCTGTGTGAAATGATACAAAAACTATAATGTGAAAAATGAACATGGTTTCTGTCTTAGAAAAATTTTGCAACATGAATAACAGACACAAATTCCTTATCCATTATATGCAAAACATTCTTGCAAATAGAAAAAGTACCAATACCAATTCAATAAGAAAAAAGGGTAAGCAATTTTACTAAAAGTTCCATAAAAAGATATATCAAGAATTTATAAATTATGAAAAAATAGTGCACTTAATTTATTAAAAAATAAACACAAAATATTTAGATATTGATTGTCACATATCAGATAAGCAAAACTATGAAAGAATTATAATGACTGCTATTGGAAGTACAATGAGGGTTTTTCATGTACTGGCTGATGAGAGTTTAAATTGCTATAAAATTTCCAGGTTGTAACTTTGCAATATCTACTTTAATTAAAAATGCCTTCACTGATGACCTGATGATTCAAATTTTAGAAATCTATGCTAAGAAATAATAGTACAAGTTGTAATGCGAGATGCATATGAGAGTGCTGTTTCTTTTCTTTTTTTTTTTTTTAGATTTTATTTATTTATTTGAGAGAGAGAAAGTATGAGCAGCGGGGAGAGGGAGAAGGAGAAGCAGACTCCCCACTGAGCAGGAAGCCCAACTCGGGGCTCAACCCCAGGACCCCAGGATTGTGACCCGAGCCGAAGGCAGAAGCTTAACCAACTGAGCTGCCCAGGTGCCCCTGAGAGCACTGTTTCTAACAACAACAAAGGATAAGAGTCTAAATGCCCATTCATAACAGATGAGTATAGTGACGCAAAGTACAATCACACAATAGAAAGCTATATATCTGCTTAAAATACTGAGGACAGTAGAGGGCAAAGCATGTAAACTATGCTCCATAAAAACAGACCAGAGTGGCCAGCAGAATTCCTTGTTGAACAGCTTAGTCCTTGCCTCTGTATTCCTGATACTCTACAATTCTTTTGTATTTGGTCACACCCCTCAGGGACATGCTTTGACATTCTGGGGGAAGTTCCTCCATGCCCCCTGGTGAGTATGTCTTGCCATCCATCCCTCTTTCCATCAATACTGCATGTCACACAAGCAAGTAGCCATGTGACCTGTTCCTGGCAAACATCTTGCTCTCTCATGCCCTGGCTTCTGCCCCATCCCAGTCCATATTGTACCAAGAAATAAAGTAAGGACCAGCTTTGTGGGGGCTGTTGAATGGTTATCATAGGAAAGTGAGGCCCAAGATCCAGAAGAGTCATTCTTTATCTTGGACACTGAATCTTCAGGGTGCTTTTCTTTTTTAAGTGACACTTTTCCACTGTTACCTTTTTTGTACTTCTTGCTTGAACTATTGCTGAGGGAGAAGAGGGATGAAGGTGGAAATATGTGGGTCATGAGCCGAGGCTTGCTTTCAGCCTATCCTTTGTTGGGTCAGGGTCGTGGTCCAAATCCAAACATCTCAGGAGGCGTGACAAACTCAAATTCCGTTCTGGCATTAGATCATCTGTGGACATCTAATACTGTAGGTAAAGCACAGCCAGGGAGCGTGCAAGTGTTCATTCAAACAGATGGAACTATAGTGACCCTGATGATTCTCTCTGCTTCCATCAATTCAACACACCTAACTCTGGCAGGATCCCTTCAGAGGGTACAGAAATGAGCATAATAAACATGACGCCTGTCATCACGGAGCTTGCTGTCTTATAAGTGCAATATATAATTCTGCTTTGGAACAGGACACTGGAAAGGATCAGGGCACATAGCAGGATAAACACACACACACACACACACACATCATACGTACATGCGCAAACAGCCTTTCCTCTTCTGACCACTCATTTCGAAACATTTTTGTATTTTTTCCTTGAAAATGGGTCTCTGTAACCATGGAAATGGCTGTTGTTTTTCAGCCCAAGGGGATCTAGGGCTGTGTGTTTAAGGAGATACTAAATAAGCTTTGATTGCTACTTGTATAGAACTTTCAGCTTCATCTCTTCGCTACCGCACTTTGCTACCGTCAGTGCTCCCGGGGGACTAAAGTGGCGGCGGTGACAGACCCTGCCCCTCCACATCCTTAACTCCAGTTGAAAGCTGACTTCCACCCTCCGTGCCCTTGTAGCTAACAGCAGGGGTGGGGGTAACCAGCCCCCCCACACCCCTGAACAGACAGCACACAACACAAGTGGGAGAAGGCAGCAACAATGTCAAATCACAGCCCCTCATCCCACTGAAGCTCTGAAGTAAACTTCGACCCACAGAACTAGGTGAGCCCCCCAGGCTGCAGCTCTGGCACCTCGGGAGCCTGGGATTCCTTTTCCTGGATGCCCTCTGGGGGTCCGGGCTGGGCCCAGCAAGACTGCCGTGGGGCCCAAGAAATGATTGCCTGGGGAGGACTGACTGGACAGGAGTTGAGACTCCTTGGCCTGAAGTTAACCTTGTGTTTTTATCTTTTTCACACTCAGTGCTTTCTGATAAATCTAATAAATCTCCTCTTGTTTAAGTGACAGGCAGTTGAGATTTTTTTTTGCTTTTGGCAAATCCTCAAAGGGGAAAATCAACCCACTCGTCCCAGAAAGGAGGAGGAATAGGTTAAAACAGAAGCAAAGTCTAATTCCTTAGCAGTGGACAGAGCTTAAGGGGGGGGGGGGGGCATACTTTTGACGAGAGACCCCTCTATGGACCCAGGCAGATGTGAGGACCCAGAGAAGGGTGTGTGGTCTCCTGGGTGGCTCTTGGCATAGGAAGAGAGTTGAGGGCACATACAAATTTTAGTAGAGTAAACAGGCATATGTATGGGTAACCATGCACCCTTTTTCTGCCTCTTTTACCCTTTTTGAGGAGATTTCGGTATTTGCCTGGCAAACTCTCTGGTCTTTGCTTTACTGATCTGGGCAATGGTAGAGAAGAAAACTGAAAGACCACCAGAAAGGCTAAGTTAATCTACCATGGACAGGGCAGAAAGCTATGCATGATAGGAAAATAAAGAAATACAATCCACCGTAGACCCAAAGAGGCAGGAGAAGGGGAGTGGGTCAAGAACCAGCCTGGGCCATGTTAACCAACAGTTTATTATGGGAGTTTGTAGCAGTGAGAGGAGAGCTTGAGAGGCTGCTACAGCCCCTTCTACATGAAAGGGTAAGAGGTTTTGAAACATTTTTGTTTCAAAGAGATTTCAGAATTTTGGATTTGGGTTAGCAAGTAATCCCCATTTAGTGCTTCTTAAAGAGCTGTCAATAAAGAATTCAATTGCTTCTCAGGGCTGTTTGGATGTCTTACTAACTTCACTTCTGAATGCAACTCCCTGTATTTGGGCCAGTTTTATAAGGATCTGTGTGATTAAGCAAACATTGTTCAGAGTGTTAGCGAGAGCCTGAGACCCAGCGGTCCAAAAGGGCCTCTGGACCCCACATGTAGAGTCTCTGCCAGCTGATAGCCTGCAATTCTGGGCCAGCAGTGGCTTGGATGTGCTCCCTCTGAGAATCCTCAGTGCCTGTAACAGAGTGTTGAGAAAGGCAGGGAGGGACCTTGTGCTGCTCTTCCCCATAGAGACCCTCTGCACAGGGCACATTTCCTCTGCCAACTTTGGCTTCATGCAGTGGCCATGCTCTGTTCCCGCCAGCCTCAAAACCAATCCATCAACAGATCCAATGCTGGGATGCCTGTGTGGCTCAGTTGGTTGAGTGTCTGCCTTTGGCTCAGGTCATAATCCCCAGGTCCTGGGATCGAGTCCCACATTGGGCTCCTGGCTCAGCAGGGAACCTGTTTCTCCCTCTGCCTGTCACTACCCCCTTCTTGTGCCCTCTCTCTCTCTCTCTGGCAAATAAATAAATAAAATCTTTAAAAAAACAATTTTTAAAAACCCAAACAAATCCATTGTCTGTTTTCAAAATATCCTCAGAACCTGACTACTTCTTACACCCCCTTTCCACCACCACCACCACCTTGGTCCAAACCACCACCAACTCTAGCCTGAATTCGTGTCAGTAGGATCATGCTGGACCGCCGCTTAAAACCAGCCAACAGCTTCCCAGCCTTAAATAAACATCACAGATGCACATACACATATGCCAGAACTTTCTTTCCCTCTTACTTTTGTTGTATTATTTTTCATTGCACCAATCAAAAATATACTATATATTCACATTTCTGTATTTTGTCTCCTCTTAGAATATAAGCATAGGAATACATCCTGTTTTGTCTGACTCCCTATGCCTAGACTGATATATGTCTGATATATGGTACATAGTCAATTAATATCGGTTAAGTTAATAAATAGATTCTTTTCTGAGGCTTATGCTTCCTTCTCACAAGGCAGGATATACCCTGCAATAAATAGGGGCGTGAAATAGTGCTATCCTTCCCAAGTAGTCACTATTCCTGTATGCAAGAGTATTGTGTTTCTCTTCCCCAGTAACTCCAACTTGGCCTGGCGACTTGCCTGGCCAATAAGAGATAAGGATAAAAAGTAAGTGATACCACTCATAAGCTGAAATGTCAGGAGCCATGGTGTGGATCCGCATGCCTCATAATGAACCCTCAATAGCTCATTGCAATAAAAATGAAGAGCTTCCTCATTGGGCCCTGGAACAAAGAAAATGTGGGACACAGCCACACTCTATCCATTAAAGATACTGGGGTATGAATGAAAAACAAAGGTTTTGTGCTGTAAGTCACTGAGACATGGGGCCTGTTACGAAGCAGCATAAGGCGGCCTCCACTTGGCTGACAGAGGTAGAGGAAAAGGGATGTTCACTGGTGCATGGATGTTTCTGTGATATGTTCTTGCCTTGGTGAGTGTGTGCTCTCTGGAATAAGTGTGCCTGTCCTGGTTAGGAATTCTTTGGGGATAATCTGCCATTTCTCTAATGTGAAGGGGACAGGTCTAAGGGCTTCTCTGGGACCTTAGTGACATTATACAGGTATAGTATGACTCCTTGACTTTTCCACGATGTGAATCTGGGTCAGTGATGTGGACACACATTCAAAATGCATTGGCTAGAATTTCCAAAACTGCTGCTAGCCCTTTCTCATTCTGAGAAAAATGGAGAGAAAGGAAGAGCCGGTGGCCGAGCTCCATGCCCTCTGCCTGGGCCCAGGGCCTCTGTTGGGGATTCAGAGCAGAATGGGAGATGCGTCCATCAACTTCTGAGCTGCACGAGAAAGGAGTGATAACTAGAGTTGATGCCAGATGGCATGGCAGTCATGGATCTCACCCGTCTGCTATTTCATGACGAAAGGATATATCCACGGACACTGAACAGAGCACAACCTCCCCAAGGCAGTACTCCAAATCCTGGGCTCTGGCTGTGTGTGTGTGTGTGTGTGCATGTCCCTCTTGCCTGAGCTTCCTCAAAACGCAGACTTCCAGGATTTAGACTTGAGATTTCAACAGCTCCAATTCAAACCCCATGGGATATCAGGGCTCTCTGTCTTAGAGAATGTTCACCCATCCCCCCAACTCTTTTTGGACTACAGAGGCTGAGCTGCAAGGCCACCGGCCCGACTAGTGCAGCCCACACTCTCTCTTGCCATTCCCTGAGGTCTGGCCAGCCTCAGACAGATGCTGGGGCGATTCTCAGCATTTCATTCTCGACACAACAATGCCTCTTCTTCTTTTCCAACAAAGGAATTTTCCATCAAGTGAAACCAAGTACATTTTGTGAATTAATGAGACAAGGAAGAGGACTTGAGCTTCCTGTGGAGGCTCTGAAAGGGGCCAAGCTGCCCATGAAATATTTAGAGGCATTTTCCCAAGGTAGTAGGCCGCAATGAATGGGTAAAATCAAGAGCTGTTTTCCAGAGCCCACAGAGACTGAAACCCACAGCTGGGCCCTAGGCATGATGTTTAACCTTTGCCTCCTATGCTGCCCTCTCTGCATGGAGCTTCAGCTCTGTCCTCTCTAGGCTGTAAAATCTCCTGTCTTTACAGTTGGATCACCTGTCTGTTGCAATTACAACCCTGGCCTGAGGACATAAGGGATTTGATCAGATCACGCTGAGATTACAGAGCACATACTAGATTGTGTCCATCATACATACATGGGCTGTTTTGTAAATTCTGAGGCAAAGACCCAATGCATGCTCAGACCTTGCAAGATGGGTTGGTTCCTGATGCCCCAAGGATGAGACCCCTTAGTCACACAGAACTATCTCCAGGGATGAGAATCTGTCACATTATTCTAGTATCTAAGGAGCTTACAGCTGGGTCATCTATTCACAATCTCATTTGCTGTGCATAAAACTCACTTTGTGGCTATTCTTACCAGCCGACCTAGAGTCCCACAGAGAATTAAGAGTGAGCGGGAAAACCACGACACAGAACCATTATCTTTGCAAAGCTCCAAGTTACAAATGATAGCCCCAAGGACAGATATAGCACTGCAGATGGGTTAGGTTCTGTCCACACAATGTTTTCAACAAAATTATACAATAATTTTTAAAAACAGGATATGCAGTTTAAATTCTGGATACATGGCTTTTTTTTTTTTTTTTTTTTTTTTTAGAGAGAGAGAGAGGTTCATGAGTGGGTGTGGGGTGCGGAGGAAGAGAGAGAATCAAGAGAGAATCTTAAGCAAGCTCCACCAACCAGCATGGAGCCCCGTGCAGCGCTCAATCTCATAACCCTGAGATCATGACCTGAGCCAAAATCAAGCATCGGACACTTAATCCACTGAGCTATCCAGGTGCCTCTGCAAGGCTATTCTTAAACCTTGAAAGATATGGTAATACTGGCCATGCATTTTAAACATGGCCAGTCTGCCAGAACTGCTCATTGTTGGGCTTCAAACTAACGTGTTCTTCAGTTGAGCAAAGTTGTCACCACTCCCTAGTATATTATTCTCATCCCATCTCTTGGGGTCATTTGAGTCTGTGACCTTGAAAACTTGTTTTGTGATACAATGGCTAGCTGAAGATACTCAGGAATAAGCTCTATTTAATATCTAAGCTTTCTCCCATCAGGTGGGATGCAAGGCATGTTGAGCCATGGTCAGGATGCAGTCACCATCTTCCCCTTCTGTGCTGTGCCATCATTACCCCAGAAACTGGCACTGCAGATCAGATTATCTTTTTGTTACCCCAGTGAAGACTTTGATTGTTACAAATCTCTTTCTTATGGTACTTATGATTATAGTTGCGTCCTCTTTGAGTAGTGGGCAGTCCCATCTGCAGCATTTCAAGAAGGAAATGCAGCAGTCTGGTTGATTATTTCAGTGATTGTCCCACATAACATCATATCCCATCTGTGAATGACTAGCTCTCTTCTCTTGAACAGGAAGATCCCTGCTGGAGAATTGGGGTGTCCCATGACACCTCAGCATCATGCTGTTCTCCATTTCAGGCTTTTCCCAGACATAGAGAGCAGCAGCATCTATATGCACCTTATGGCAAAAAGCACCAGCTGGAAATAGTCTACCAGATATCCACATTTTGCTGAACACACCCAGGATTATTATTCACCCCCCTGCCCTGACCCCTGCACCATTATGGGAAAAAGAAAAAAAAAAAAACTGTCATCACTCTCTTGCCCTCTGAGACATTTTCACCTGACACTTTGAAATGTATTAGATAAGCAAAAGCAAGCACTGCATCTCCTCCCAAGGTCAGAGTGGAAAACATCAGTGCTATCCTATTGTCAGAAGTCACTGGCCCTACAACTTGAAGATTCTAGCCCAGGCTAACCACTCACATTTACAACATACTGAGGAAATGTCCAAAGAGAATGAATCTCAGCAAACCACAGGATAGCTAACCCTGGATCTGAAGTATTTCCTAATCCTGCCCACAACTTGATCACTAACCCAGACACTAACTGGTCTCTAACCCAAAATCTAGCTGAACTTTAACCTAGAAGAGACCCTAATTCTGACTTCACTTGCAGTCCCATAGACTTCCTGCAGATCCTAGGGCTTTATCTAGCTGGCAAGTGCAAGATGGTTCTCTGAGCCAAGGGTAAACTCTGCTCCTAGGAGCCATCTTTAGCCTAATATCTTCTCTTGAAACATCCATTTTTAACATTGATAAAAAAATTAACAGAAAAATTCTCCAAATAAAGAGCATATATATCTATATAATGAATCATCTTTTGTTACCCTCATTTATTTGGGACAAGGAGCATACTACTGAGGAAGAAGAAAAATGAGGGGGAGAAAGGGGGGAAGGGCTAGGGGAGTAAAATTAGAATGGAGGAAGGGAAGAAAAAGAAGAGGGAGAGGTAGGGAGGAAAAAGAGAGGAGGAGGAAAAGAAGGAAAAGGAGAATAATAAGAAGAATTAGTATTATTATCTTCTAAGGAAGATCATTTCAGAAAGACAAAGGTTGAGGACCACTCTCAACTCGGCTGCCAGCAAGCCTGACCTCACTCTATGCAGGCTCAGTCTGGACCCAACCTTGAGCCAAGCAGACCCTAGCTTAGAAGTAAATGGAGAGCTCTCTCCCCACCACCCAGTGGGACAGAAAATAGTCTTCAACCTCCGCATCCATGACTATTTGGTCCAAGGAGCAATGTCCACTTGGACTTGATGGTGTTGCTGCCTCAAAACCAAAACCATGACAGGAGGGATTCAGCCACCAAAATGGCCCCCTGCCCTGCTCCTCTGCTCACAGCAGCACTCACTGGGCTAAAAGTCTTGACCTAACACTCATCTAGCCAGTGGCAGCCTTGACTTTGCCAGCTACTGCCACCTGGAATGGGTTTCACATCTGACCCCAAAGCATCAAAGTAGACAATTCTCTATGGTCTTGGAATTCTACCCAACACTGAGATCTGCTCCTGTATTGAACAAGTGACTGCCCCTATAGATGATAACTTCTGGTATATTAACCCCAATGTCACTGAACCTGCAACTGGGATTTGGATGTTCCCTTTTCTCCAACTCCTGGTTTCTTTCTTTCAGTCTCTACCCCTCTGAGCCCAGCTCACTACCTTCTGTTTTGAGGAGACTCCATCATGCCATCTGGTTGGGCTAGCCTTGGTTACAGCAGGACTGTGTTTCAGAATTTGAGTGGATTGGTTCCCAAGAATTCCTTTTCCTGTTACCTTGCTCATCAGAGATTCTGATAAATGTAGAAAAAAGAAATGTAGAAGAAGGAAATAGGTGATATTCCATTATTGGAATAATAGGTGATTACTCCATTATTGGCTCCCTGGGAAAGAGTAACCGTACATTTCATTATTATTTAAGCCTTCAGAAAAGTGCTGAGGCTCAAACACCCATCTTATCCACAAATGACTATTTAAATGTAAATCAGATCTTATCACTCTTTTTCAAAGAGCCTGTATCAGCTATCTGCGGCACTGAGAGTATAATCAAAACTTTGCACATGGCCCACAGGCACTGCATGCTCTGGGCCTGATTTATCTCCTCCAGCTCACCCTTGCCACGTTCCTTCTTGTGCTCCACGGTCCAGTACAATCACTTTCTTCTAGCCCTTAAAAGGCAATACATATTTTCCCCTTCTGGACTTTCCATCCCCATAGACCTTGTATCTGCCTAGATCTCTATTCTCATGGCTCTTAGTATCACTCAGTTCTCAGCCTCATAGCAAGATATTTTCTGCTGATCCTCTTGAAATAGGTCATATTAATCCCCATCATTGCACTCTATGAGTTTTTCTATTACTGGAATTGGTAAATTCACAGTAATTTTTTTTTCAATTGTGTATTGTATGTTTTCCCAACTAGACTATCCATGAAGACAGAGATCACACCTTCTTCGTGTACCAATATATCTTCACTGCCTGGCACATAGTAGAAGCTCAGTACACATTTTTGGATATATGAACAAATTAGTAAATGAATAAAATGACTGGTAGGGCTAAATCAAATTTCATTTTCTGATATTTCATTTTATAGATATCATAAATTGATACATGAGTACAGATGCAGAGAATCCTAGAATGTTTTCTTTTCATTCTCTGCCATTTTCTGGCCTAAAATTATTTTGTCCACTGAGCTTTCTGTTAGTCCCATTTGTCATGTGTTGTCACTTGTTTTCATCTACACAGGAGTAATGTCTGTGAAGGAGAAGGCCTTAGGCCCTTCTCTTTTGTCTCTCAACTGGAGTCTTACAAGTACAACTGTAGCACTATCTCATTCAAACGGTCTTAAGATACTTTTGACTACAGGGATTGGCTGCCCAGCTTTGGATCTCAGAACGATTCCAAGGGGAAATGTCTATAGCTTCCCTTCTGCCACAGGCTTGGTTTTTCTTTATGTTGAGGTTTCTTCTGTAGGTTGGAGAAAATAAAAATAGCACTTTAGAGAAGACCAAGAACAACAAAAATATTAATGGGAAATAACTTCCTCAGAATTTCACTAGGATCTTAAAAAGCACTGAAGAGCAGTATGGAGACCAGAGCTTTGGCATTTGACATACCTTTTTAAAATTATGACTCAGTGTACTAACTGTGAGAAGCTTACTCAAAATTTATCCTTGAAAGATGAGTATATATTCATCTGTCAAGGGAGAATAATACTATTAACATTTAGGATTGTTTTGAAGATAAAAAGAGATAGTAGGACATCCGAAACAGTGTCTCACTCAAGGAGACATTAATTTCACTCCTTCTATAGTCTTTAAAGCTCACTCTTCATCTCCAGTTGTAGGAATAGAAGTCTTCAGGAAATTTCTATTCCTGCCCGTGCAGTGACTCAATGGAGGAGGGTCTCTAAGGCATTACAGAAAACATTCTTTCCCATTGTGGAGAAATTGAGAGTTTGTAAATACTACTTAGAGAGTGTTTAAATACTACTTACTAAGACAACCTCTGAAAATAAAATACAATGAAACCATATCACCCCACTTTGTCACAAGCCTTAACTTCCCTCTCTCTACTCACAGTGATATGTTCCTGGTTACTTTATGAAGGATCTACCCAGTTCGCTCCATTTTTTTCCCAGAATATTCAGGGAAACATCATCTTTGCTGTAGTCTGTAGGTACCAACCTTCAATGTTTCCTATTAACCTACTGGTGATAAAATGAGTGCTTTCTCCTTCGTTCTGATATCTGATATAAAGCCCTCCTGGTTAGATCCTCAAGGGTGACTGAAAGTGGGAGACAAAGAGAACTTCTTGACCTGCTGGTGCTCATGTACTTCCTGAAAGAGAAAAAACCCACATGGAAGCCTTAGCCATCCTCCTGACTCCATGTCCAGCTTCCATTTTGCCTCTGAGTATGTTTTTGGGGGTCCCAGGGGCCTTCTTCAGTTATACTTTCAGCAGTGGCTTTTCTTGCACTTGCTGGCTTGCCTGGAGATTCCAATCTTGTGTTATCTCTCAGGTAGATTATATTTCCCAAAGTTGATTGCAATGCTCTCATCCCACATCCTTTTCTCTGACCTTGCCTTTCACTCTCAAGAGGTAGATTCTAATTTCCCTTCCCTTACATCTGGGCAAGAATATGGCTCACATGGAATGAATAGAATGTGGCAGAAGTGATGCTGTGTGACTTCTAAGTCATAAAAGGTGATGTAGCCTCCATCTCATGAGCTGGGACATTCACTTTTGGAGCCTGAATCTTTGTATAAAATATCCACGTACACTGAGAGCAACATAATGGAAGGACCAGGTGTAGGCACTCCAGTTCAATGATCTCCCAGCAGAAAACCAACAATAACCTACCAGTCTTGTGAGTAAGCTGTTTTGCAGGTCCAGCAAATTCTGCAGCACCAGTCAACATTTGACTGCACCTACAAGAAAGAACCTAATATGAGCCCCTTCCAAATATCTGACCCACAAGAT
The DNA here is from genome assembly GCF_011800145.1 of Mirounga leonina. NCBI lineage: Eukaryota > Metazoa > Chordata > Mammalia > Carnivora > Phocidae > Mirounga > Mirounga leonina. Next base: position 11,203,497 of record NW_023270265.1, on the reverse strand, counting down.
TGTGAAAAAAATAAAAAGGTAGTCTTAAGTTACTAAGTTTTAGGGTAATTTGTAGTAACTAGAATAATTCTAGATGCACCATAGTAAGCAGATTTTCCTGGCACATTTGTTTACCTGGATTAACTCTATTTCTTTTGTCCTATGCTCCAAGGAAAACTAAACTTCAATAGAATTCTCATTTGAAGCTTTCATCTTGTGTGCCTGGAATTAAATTTTCATACCTGAGCTGCTATTGGAGATATGAAACATGTATAGCCATGGTAAAATTGCATTGGAATGTAGATTAGACAATAACTTGTCAGGAATATTACCATCCATTTTTGATAGCAGATCCTTTTTCCTTTATTGGGAAGACTATTTGGCTTTCTCACTTCAGATTCATGCCATAGTCCTTGGAGGTTGAGGAAGGTGGTTTGAAGACTCAAACATCTCTAGGCTTTGCAGAGTCTTAACAAGAAGAGATTAGCAGAAGCTTATTTAGCTAAACAGAATGTCACCAAAGAGAGGTTTCTGGATGAAAAAGGAGGAAGCCCAGCTTTTTGATTCATTATATCTGCAGGCTAAGACAGACAGATCCCAAGAGCCTCTCTCACATCTAAGTGCAGACTGCTATCTGGCATCTGGGAAAGATGAAAAAGTAAGAGATGGGGAATAAAAGTTTCTGCACATTTAATGTCCACCTGCATACTGTAATCACCATATCATCTTAACTCTAAGGACCAAAGTAAACAGACTAGGAGTCTGAGATAGAAAATAGGAATTGTGTCCTACTGCTCCAATAAAATTAAGTACTCAATGCAATCAGTGAGAATATGGCCTAGGGCATACATAGATGGCAACAACAAACCCAAATTACATTTCTAATTAGCTCACAATAAAAGAATAATTCTATAAAAATAAACAGAGGTAGGCCAGAGTAAGGATTTATGTTTTACATTCAAGGCATTTGAAAACTATTTCTTGGTAGGAAAGTTTACTACTACTGAGGCTTCCTAATTGTGGAGAAGTGAGACAATACCATTTAGGAAAGCAACCAGAAATCATGGATTTAACCCATGTCCTGAATATCTTCCCCTTAAATCCCACTGAAACATGTATAAAATCTTCTGAAGCAAACAAACAAGCAAAATCTTGAATTTCATGGATGATTAAAAAAATATCTGGCCTGACTCATATTTAAATATGACTTTCCAAATCCTATTCTCTTGCTGGCAAATGTTTTCACATGGCATCTTCATCTAAGAAGTTCTTGAGTCACAATCACATTAAGGACACTCTACTATCAACTGCACAGCAGGAACTCTATTTAAAAGTATAAAAAAATTAATGAACTCTCTATATTAGTTATATATAGAGATATAAAACAAGACTTGAAAAGAGATAGTGTCAAGCCAAGTTTGATTATTAATGAGATGTTAATCATTTTTCTTTCCTCCAGGTAATTCACTTTTTCCTCCCCTCTTCATTCAAGCAGATAGACTGTGCATTCATTGTGTTGAGAAAAGAATGGGATGGGATGACAAAGTGGGAATGAGTTAGGGCCAAATTCTTGGCTTTGGTTTGCAATAACATTAGTCTTAGGTGGTGTAGCAGAGTCTCTCCATAAGCATCATATATGGAAGAAGCATGATGGGAGATAGTATTCTCCTACCAGGAGCCTCATAGGCCAAAGGGTGGCTAGGAGTTAGAGAGGGATGGAAGAGATATTATGAGAGCAGAGGAGTTAGTGGATCCCTAAAAAAGAAGTAGTAACTGAAATGGGCCAGTAGTTCCCTATTCCATTATACACTATTTCACCATAGAAGTATATTGCTCTCCTTAACTCTTGACTCTAATATGAAAAATCTTCCTTTTCTAAATATTATAGCCTCTCTGTGCAGCTAAATAGGTTTTTGACCTTCTTGTTACCTGTAGAAAGTTGAGGGCTCAGAATCCTTTTTTCAATATGAATGATCACAATCCCTTTTAATTCAAACTGTCAGTGCTTGAGGCATTATAGCTATTTTGACAACTTTGTGGGTTTCCTATGTATCTGACTACATTCAGTGAAATCACACCCAGAATTATTTTTGAGATAGGCTTCTCTCTTCTTTGGTTTGTTGGAGTACTGTATAAGTACACTGTAGCAAATCTTGGAAGCTCTTTGGTATCACAGAAAGGATCACTAGGCACCACCTTATCTATCTATGATCTTCACACAGGGTCTTAACATCATTTATTTCATCTTTACAGTGAGGTCTTTCCTCACTTATTTTGCTGCCTGAATAAACTAGAAATCAGAAACAGTTTTATTTTAAAAACCAGCAAGAGCTCTCCATTTCTTCTAAATGCTTGTAGATTACTTTGCTTCATAGCTCATCTCTCTTCCTATAACTTACTTATGCAGCTAAAATAAGCTAATTGACACTTTTTACATTCTACCTTGCTAAAAGCACTTACCTAAATTTCATTAAGTGTATTTTCTATCTTCTAATTACCAAAAACAATAGTTTTGCCTATTTTTATGTTGCTACATGACATGTAAGACCTCACTCCATCTTGTTATAGCCTCCTGTCATTAAATTTCCTATTCTCCACTGAATGGTTTGTTCACAACTTCTCCAGCCTTCCCCATCTGGTCTCATGTCACTTTGTTGAGCTTCCACCTATCACCCAGTCCCAAAAGCAATGCTAAATATTTTATGTTTGTATTATGGTACCCACCTACTTCTAGGTACTAATTATTGTAAAAGTTAGCTTTTGTTACATAATAAACCACAATGAAACTCGAGAGTCTAAAGCATCAAATAAGCATTTCGTTTCATGATTCTCTTCTTAGGTAGTTGGGACTGCATGGACAAATATCTGATGGCTGGCTCAATGTCACCTAGGGTGATAACTGTCATGTCTCACATCATTGAGCAAAATACCCCAGGCTCAATCATATGGTGAATAGTGGTGATTACACAAGACAGGACATTTCAGTGTACAAGTACTTTCCAAATCTCTGTTTGTATCATGTCTTTTAATGTTCCATTAGCCAAAGAAACTCATACGGACAAGCCTGGATTCAAGGATGTAGAAATAGGTTTCATTTCTGGGTGGGAAGAGCCTCAAAGTCACACTAAAAAAAATCATGACTACATGGGACACCTGGGTGGCTCAGTTGGTTAAGCGTCTGCCTTCAGCTCAGGTCATGATCCCAGGACCCTGGGACCAAGTCCCGCATTGGGCTCCTTGCTCAGCAGAGAGTCTGCTTCTCCCTCTGCCTGCTCTGCTTGCTCTCCCTGCTTGTGCTCTCTCTCTCTGACTAATAAATATATATACATATTTTTAAAAATCATGACTACAGAGATAAGAAAATTTGTGGCCATTTTTGCCATCTACATCTAAGTGTATTATAAACCAATATTAATTAAAATAGTATTATTCTTTATAAATAACAAAACCTAAATCAGTAAAGAATACAGGATCCAGAACTAGATCCAATTTTGAAAAGTAGATCAACTTACTTCTACTACAAGCAATGAGGAATTAGATGAATTTTGATCAATCTTCTCATCCAGAACAACTAAAACATTTTGACAAAATATGGAAGAATCAGCTCGGTGGAATGAGAAAATTACCAAGACAATTATGTTTTGTAGTTTAACAATCTAGAGACTAGAGAAGAACATAGAGGAAGAGAACGTATCGTCCAGATCCTTACATTACCCTTCCAAGTTTTTATATATAATGACTGAATCTATATGAAAAATAACTTGGCATCCAAAAAAAAAAAAAAAAAAAATGACCCAAACCAGGTGAATAAATAGACACTCAGGATATTCTAATATGAATGTTAAATAAGTATTTTACACTAATTGTGCTTAATGTGGTCTAGAAATGAAAACACAAGATAGAGAATATTGACAAATTGATAATGCAAAAAACAAGAAATAAAAATCAGAAGTGAAATAAATGAACTAAAAGTTATGAATGCAACAAATAGGGTTACTGTCAGACAGTAAAGACAGAATTAGGGAAAAGGAAGATAGGCCAAAAGAAAGTATAATGATGCACAAATATTTAAAAGCATGGAAACAAAGAGAATAAGAAGCATATAGTAAGAGTGGAAAAGTTTAACATAGGTGTAATTGTCATCCTAGAAAGAGATGAGAGAAAATGAGGCAGTAGCCATATATAAAGGGTTAATTGCTGAGAATTTTCTAAAATATATGAAAGACATCAAGCAATAGATTTAAAAAGCATGACAAATATAACCAGAATAAACATAAACAAAACCATACTGGAACACATGATAGTAGAACTACTGAAAACAGAGAAAAATAGGATTAAAATCAGCCACAGAAGGACTTTCAACAGAATGAAATATGAAGGGCTGCTGACTTCAAATATATAGTAATATTCTTCTAGATATCCCAAGGGCAAAAGAAGAAATCAGAGGAGAAATTTTTTAAAAAATTTAAACTGAGTGGAGACTGAAAAGATGGTGGAGGAGTAGGGGACCCTATTTCAACTGGTCCCTGGAATTGAGCTGGATATCTACCAGACCACTCTGAGCACCCATGAAACTAGCCTGAGATGTAAGAAGATCTGGATCTCTACAAACAGAATATTGCAGGCGGTTGATTTCGAGGTACGAAGCGGGGAGCCGTGATTCTGCGAGCAGTTATTGGAGGATAAACGGCAGCGGAAGGGTGCCTGGCCGTGGAGATACTACACCGCCGGTGAGTGACAGCCTCATGCGCTGCGGACGGGCACAGACTCGCAGACCAGTAGTGGCGGGGAAAGGACTTTAGGGCAGTCCCCAGGGCGGAAACCCGGGGGGGGGGGTTCATGCCTGTGAACTGCAGTCCCCGGGGTGGAAACCCGGAGCGGCGGGGTCGAGCTTGCAAACGGGAGCTGCTGGCGGTTTTAGAAGCACAAAGGGCAGAGAAGTGCCCTGACCTGGAGGCAGGACTGGGAGCGCTGCAGAGGGGCGCACACCCCAGGCCGCTGCAGTTTATAGCAGCACGGACAGAAACAGAGAGAGTATGGCCTGGAGAGCTCACTGAACAGACTGTGGTCTCTCTGCTCTGAGACAAAAGGTTAGAAACGGTCTCTTCTGCTCTGACTCGCGGAAGAGACGACAAAAGCTGCCAGGGGAAGCCGCCAGAGAACAAAAGCCCCAAAGATTGATTCCCGCTGAGCCCATCCCGCACCACAGGGGCGCAGGGCAACTCCGCCCAAACAGGGTTGCCTGAGTAACAGTGTGGCAGGCCCCTCCCCCAGAAGACAGGCTGGGAAAACAAGAGGCCAGCAACCCTAAGGTCCTGAGAAAACAGGTGCATCTTGCTTGGGTTCTGGTCAATAATTTGGACTCTATACATTCCCTCAAACACCCATCAACAGAATGACTAGGAGGAGGAGCCCCCAAAATAGAAAAGACTCAGAGATTATGACTTATGCTGCAGATTTACAAATGGATGCAGATATAACCAAGATGTCAGAGATGGTATTCAGGCTATCAATTATGAAGACAATGGCTAGAATGGGGAAATCAATTAATGGCAACATAGAGTCTGTAAGGGCAGAAATAAAAGGTGAATTGGCAGAACTTAAAAATGCTATCAATGAGATCCAATCCAATCTAGATAATCTAACAGCTAGGGTAACTGAGACAGAAAAGAGAATAAGCGACCTGGAAGACAATATAATAGATAAAAAGGGAAAAGAGGAGGCCAGGGAAAAACAATTCAGAATCCATGAAAATAGAATCAGAGAAATAAGTGACACCATGAGGCGTTCCAATGTCAGAATAATTGGAATCCCGGAGGGAGTGGAGAGAGAGAGAGGACTAGAAGATGTATTTGAGCAAATCGTAGCTGAGAACTTCCCTAATCTGGGGAATGAAACAAACATTCGAGTCCTAGAGGCAGAGAGGATCCCTCCTAAGATCAAGGAAAACAGGCCAACACCCCAGCATGTAATAGTAAAACTTGCAAATCTTAGACCAAGGAAACCATCTTAAGGACAGTTAGGGGGAAGAGATTCCTTATGTACAGAGGGAGGAACATCAGAATGACATCAGACCTATCCACAGAGACCTGGCAAGCCAGAAAGGCCTGGCAAGACATATTCAGGGTACTAAATGAGAAGAACATGCAGCCAAGAATACTTTATCTGGCAAGGCTTTCATTTAGAATGGATGGAGAGATGCAGAGCTTCCATGACTGGCAGAAACTGAAAGTATATGTGACCACTAAGCCGGCCCTGCAAGAAATATTAAGGGGGGTTCTATAAAAGGAGAAAGACCCCAAGAGTGATACACAACAGAAATTTACAGGGACAATCTATAAAAACAACGTCTTCACAGGCAACATGATGGCAATTAATTCATATCTTTCATTAATCACTCTCAATGTGAATGGCCTAAACGCTCCCATAAAACGGCACAGGGTTGCAGATTGGATAAAAAGACAGGACCCATCCATATGCTGTCTACAAGAGACTCATTTTGAACCTAAAGATACATCCAGACTGAAAGTGAAGGGATGGAGATCCATCTTCCACGCCAGCGGACATCAAAAGAAAGCCGGGGTAGCAATTCTTATATCAGACAAATTAGATTTTAAACTAAAGTCTGTAATAAGAGACATAGAAGGACACTATATCATTCTTAAAGGGTCTATCCAACAAGAAGATCTAACAATTGTAAATATCTATGCCCCCAACATGGGAGCAACCATCCACAGAAGCCAACTGTTAACCAAAATAAAGAGTCCTATTGATAACAATACGTTAATTGTAGGAGACCTCAATACTCCACTCTCAGCAATGGACAGATCATCTAAGCAGAAAATCAACAAGAAAACAAGAGCTTTGAATGATACATTGGACCAGATGGCCCTCATAGATATTTACAGAACATTCCACCCTAAAACAACAGAATACTCATTCTTCTTGAGCGCACATGGAACTTTCTCCAGAATAGACCACTATAATGGCTCACAAATCAGGTCTCAACTGATACCAAAAGATTGAGATTATTCCCTGCATATTCTCAGACCACAGTGCTCTAAAACTGGAACTCAATCACAAGAAAAAATTTGGCAGAAATTCAAACACTTGAAGCTAAAGACCACTCTGCTCAAGAATGTTTGGGTCAACCAGGAAATCAAAGAAGAACTTAATTCATGGAAATCAATGAGAACGAAAACACATCGGTCCAAAACCTATGGGATACTGCAAAGGCAGTCCTAAGGGGGAAATACATAGCCATCCAAGCCTCACTCAAAAAATAGAAAAATCCTGAATTCACCAACTAACTCTACACCTTAAAGAACTAGAGAAAAAGCAACAAATGATGCCTAAGCCGCGCATTAGAAGAGAAATAATTAAAATTAGAGCAGAAATCAGAGGGGCGGAGCAAGATGGCGGAGGAGTAGGAGACCTGGATTTCGTCTTCTCTCAGGAATTCAGCTGGATAGGGATCAAACCATTCTGAACACCTACAAACCCAATACGAGATCGAAGAAAGGAATAGCAACAACTCTCTGAACAGAAAACCGCCACTTTCTGGAAGCAGGGACCCAACAAGCGGCAGATCCGGGGAGACTCACCTTCCTCCCCCGGGAGGAGCCGGCCAGGAGGGCACTGCAGGGATCTGCTGGGTTTGGCGACTCCACCCGGGGTCGGGTGCCAGAGAGAGAAATGCGCGGTCACAGGCCGGGTGAGCACAGAGTGCAGCCGGAGACCGGGGAGACGGGAGTGACTGACGGCTTTTCTCTGGGGGCTCACTGAGGAGCGGGGCCCTGAGTTCTCGGCTCCTCCAGGGCAGAGATTGGGAGGCTGCCATTTTCACTCTCCGCCTCCAAAGCTGTACGGAAAGCTCGCAGGGAACAAAAGCCCTGGAGAGCAAACCCAAGCAGATTACTTAGCCGGGAGGGGGCAAGTGCGGAGCAATTCCGCCTCCGGCAGAGACATTTAGAAACCACGGCAACAGGCCCCTCCCCAGAAGATCGGTGAGAACAGCCAGCCAAGACCAAGTTTACCGATCAATGAGAACGGCAGAACTCCAGCGCTAGGGGAATACTGCACATAGAATTCATGGCTTTTTTACCATGATTCTTTAGTCTTTCAAAGTTAATTATTTTTATTATGGTCTTTTTTTCTTTTTTTTCTTTTTGAATTTTTTTTTTCCCTTTTTCAATCAATCCCTTTTTAAAAAAAAAAACATTTTTATTTTTCATTTTTAGAGTCATATTCTATCCCTTCATAGTAGTTACCCGTATTTTTGGCTTATATATATAAGTTGTTCTCTCTTTAAAATTTTGAGATAGTTTCTTCTAACAGATTAAAATATACCCTAAATCTCTAGTATATGGTGTTTTCTATTCCCCTGCCTGATCACATCCTCTCCCTTTTTTTTTTTAAATCCTCTTCTTTCTTTTTTCAAACAACTTCTTATCAATTCCTTTTATAAAATTTTTTATAATTTCCATCTTTACAGTCATATTCCATCCCTTCATCATATCAACCCTTATTTTTGTACATATATAAGTTTTTCTTTCTTTAAAATTTTGGGAGGCACTTTCTTCTAACAGACCAAAATACACCCCAAATCTAGTGTGGGGCACTGATCTATATACCAGCCTGATCATATTTGATCACATTCTGTTTTGTTGTTGTTGTTGTTGTTGTTTTGTTTTGTTTGTTTTTGTTTTTATCTTTATCTTTTTCTTCTTCTTCTTCTTTTTTCTCTCTTTCCCTTTCTTTTCCCACTGCTTCAGGTCTTTTCTGATTTGTTTAGAGTATATTCTCTGGGGACGTTGTTACTCTGCTAGCATTTTGTTCTCTCATTAATCTATCCTCCTCTGCACAAAATGACAAGACGGAAAAAATCACCTCAACAAAAAGAACAAGAGGTAGTACCGACTGCCAGGGACCTACTCAATACAGACATTAGTATGATGTCAGATCTAGAGTTCAGAATCATCACTTTAAAGATACTAGCTGTGCTTGAAAAAAATATGGAAGTTATTAGAGAAACCCTTTCTGGAGAACTAAAAGAACTAAAATCCAACCAAGTAGAAATCAAAAAGGCTATTAATGAGGTGCAATCAAATATGGGGGCGCTAACTGCTAGAATAAATGAGGCAGAAGAGAGAATCAGTAATATAGAAGATGAAATGATGGAAAATAAAGAAGCTGAGAAAAAGAGAGATAAACAACTACTGGATCACGAGGGCAGAATTCGAGAGATAAACGATACCATAAGAAGAAACAACATTAGAATAATTGGGATCCCAGAAGAAGAAGAAAGAGAGAGAGGGGGAGCAGGTATAATGGAGCAAATTATAGCAGAGAACTTCCCTAATTTGGGGAAGGAAACAGGCATCAAAATCCAGGAAGCACAGAGAACCCCTCTCAAAATCAATAAAAATAGGTCAACACCCTGACATCTAATAGTAAAACTTACGAGTCTCATAGACAAAGAGAAAATCCTGAAAGCAGCTCGGGAGAAGAGATATGTAACCTACAAGTGTAGAAACATTAGATAGGCAACAGACCTATCCACAGAGACCTGGCAGGCCAGAAAGGACTGGCAGGATATATTCAGAGCACTAAATGAGAAAAATATGCAGCCAAGAATACTATATCCAGCTAGGCTGTCATTGAAAATTGAAGGAGAGATAAAAAGCTTCCAGGACAAACAAAAACTAAAGGAATTTGCAAACACAAAACCAGGCTACAGGAAATCTTGAAAGGGGTCCTCTAAGCAAAGATAGAGCCTAAAAGCAACATAGACCAGAAAGGAACACAGACAATATACGGTAACAGTCACCTTACAGGCAATACAATGGCACGAAATTCCTATCTTTCAATAGTTACCCTGAATATAAATGGGCTAAATGCCCCAATCAAAAGACACAGGCTATCAGACTGGATTAAAAAACAAGACCCATCGATACGCTGTCTGCAAGAGACTCATTTTAGAACCAAAGACACCCCCAGATTGAAAGTGAGAGGGTGGAAAACCATTTACCATGCTAATGGACACCAAAAGAAAGCTGGGGTGGCAATCCTTATATCAGACAAATTAGATTTTAAACCAAAGACTGTAATAAGAGATGAGGAAGGACACTATATCCTACTTACAGGATCTATCCAACAAGAAGATCTAACAATTGTAAATATCTATGCCCCTAACATGGGAGCAGCCAATTATATAAGGCAATTAATAACAAAAGCAAAGAAACACATCGACAACAATACAATAATAGTGGGGGACTTTAACACCCCCCTCACTGAAATGGACAGATCGTGTAAGCAAAAGATCAACAACGAAATAAAGACTTTAAAGGACACACTGGACCAAATGGACTTCACAGACATATTCAGAACATTCCACCCCAAAGCAACGGAATACACATTCTTCTCTAGTGCCCATGGAACATTCTCCAGAATAGATCACATCCTAGGTCATAAATCAGGTGTCAACTGGTACCAAAAGTTTGGGATCATTCCCTGCCTATTTTCAGACCACAATGCTTTGAAACTAGAACTCAATCACAAGAGGAAAGTCGGAAAGAACTCAAATACATGGAGGCTAAAGAGCATCCTACTGAAGAATGAATGGGTCAACCAGGAAATTAAAGAAGAATTTAAAAAATTCATGGAAACCAATGAAAATGAAAACACAACTATTCAAAATCTTTGGGATGCAGCAAAGGCAGTCCTAAGAGGAAGGTATATAGCAATACAAGCCTTCCTCAAGAAACAAGAAAGGTCTCAAGTACACAACCTAACCCTACACCTAAAGGAGCTGGAGAAAGAACAGCAAATAAAGCCTAAACCCAGCAGGAGAAGAGAAATCATAAAGATCAGAGCAGAAATCAATGAAATAGAAACTAAAAGAACAGTAGAACAGATCAACGAAACTAGGAGCTGGTTATTTGAAAGAATTAACAAGATTGATAAACCCCTGGCCAGACTTATCAAAAAGAGAAGAGAAATGACCCAAATCAACAAAATCATGAATGAAAGAGGAGAGATCACAACCAACACCAAAGAAATACAAACAATTATAAGAACATATTATGAGCAACTCTATGCCAGCAAATCAGATAACCTGGAAGAAATGGAGGCATTCCTAGAGATGTATCAACTACCAAAACTGAACCAGGAAGAATTAGAAAACCTGAACAGACCTATAACCACTAAGAAAATTGAAGCAGTCATCAAAAATCTCCCAAAAAACAAAAGCCCAGGGCCAGATGGCTTCCCAGGGGAATTCTACCAAACATTTCAAGAAGAATTAATACCTATTCTTCTGAAACTGTTCCAAAAAATAGAAATGGAAGGAAAACTTCCAAACTCGTTTTATGAGGCCAGCATTACCTTGATCCCAAAACCAGACAAAGACCCCATCAAAAAGGAGAATTACAGACCAATATCCCTGATGAACATGGATGCAAAAATTCTCACCAAAATACTAGCCAATAGGATCCAACAGTACATTAAAAGGATTATTCACCACGACCAAGTGGGATTTATCCCTGGGCTACAAGACTGGTTCAACATCCACAAATCAATCAATGTGATACAATACATTAACAAAAGAAAGAACAAGAATCATATGATCCTCTCAATAGATGCAGAAAAAGCTTTTGACAAAGTACAGCATCCTTTCTTGATCAAAACTCTTCAGAGTATAGGCATAGAGGGTACATACCTCAATATCATAAAAGCCATCTATGAAAAACCTACAGCGAATATCATTCTCAATGGGGAAAAACTGAGAGCTTTCCCCCTAAGGTCAGGAACGCGGCAGGGATGTCCACTATCACCACTGCTATTCAACATAGTATTGGAAGTCCTAGCCACAGCAATCAGACAACAAAAAGAAATCAAAGGCATCCAAATTGGCAAAGAAGAAGTCAAACTCTCACTCTTTGCAGATGATATGATACTTTATGTGGAAAACCCAAAAGACTTCACCCCAAAACTGCTAGAACTCATACAGGAATTCAGTCAAGTGGCAGGATATAAAATCAATGCACAGAAGTCAGTGGCATTCCTATACACCAACAACAAGACAGAAGAAAGAGAAATGAAGGAGTCGATCCCATTTACAATTGCACCCAAAACCATAAGATACCTAGGAATTAATCTAACCAAAGAGACAAAGGATCTGTACTCAGAAAACTATAAAATACTCATGAAAGAAATTGAGGAAGACACAAAGAAATGGAAAAACGTTCCATGCTCATGAACTGGAAGAATATTGTGAAGATGTCAATGCTACCTAGAGCAATCTACACATTCAATGCAATCCCCATCAAAATACCATCCACTTTTTTCAAAGAAATGGAACAAATAATCCTAAAATTTGTATGGAACCAGAAAAGACCCCGCATAGCCAGAGGAATGTTGAAAAAGAAAAGCAAAGCTGGCGGCATCACAATTCCGGACTTCCAGCTCTATTACAAAGCTGTCATCATCAAGACAGCATGGTACTGGCACAAAAACAGACACATAGATCAATGGAACAGAATAGAGAGCCCAGAAATGGACCCTCAACTCTATGGTCAACTCATCTTTGACAAAGCAGGAAAGAATGTCCAATGGAAAAAAGACAGTCTCTTCAACAAATGGTGTTGGGAAAATTGGATAGCCACATGCAGAAGAATGAAACTGGACCATTTCCTTATACCACACACAAAAATAGACTCCAAATGGTTGAAAGACCTCAATGTGAGACAGGAGTCCATCCAAATCCTAAAGGAGAACACAGGCAGCAACCTCTTTGACCTCAGCCGAAGCAACTTCTTCCTAGAAACATCGCCAAAGGCAAGGGAAGCAAGGGCAAAAATTAACTATTGGGACTTCATCAAGATAAAAAGCTTTTGCAAAGCAAAGGAAACAGTCAACAAAACCAAAGACAACCGACAGAATGGGAGAAGATATTTGCAAATGACATATCAGATAAAGGGCTAGTATCCAAAATCTATAAAGAACTTATCAAACTCAACACCCAAAGAACAAAGAATCCAATCAAGCAATGGGCAGAAGACATGAACAGACATTTTTCCAAAGAAGACATCCAAATGGCCAACAGACACATGAAAAAGTACTCAATATCGCTCAGCATCAGGGAAATCCAAATCAAAACCTCAATGAGATACCACCTCACACCAGTCAGAATGGCTAAAATGAACAAGTCAGGAAACGACAGATGTTGGCGGGGATGCGGAGAAAGGGGAACCCTCCTACACTGTTGGTGGGAATGCAAGCTGGTGCAGCCACTCTGGAAAACTGTATGGAGGTTCCTCAAAAAGTTGAAAATAGAGCTACCATATGATCCAGCAATTGCACTACTGGGTATTTACCCCAAAGATACAAAAGTAGGGATCCGAAGAGGTACATGCACCCCGATGTTTATAGCAGCAATGTTCACAATAGCCAAACTGTGGAAAGAGCCAAGATGTCCATCGACAGATGAATGGATAAAGAAGGTGTGGTATATATATACAATGGAATATTATGCAGCCATCAAAAGGAATGAGATCTTGCCATTTGCAACGACGTGGATGGAACTGGAGGGTATTATGTTGCGTGAAATAAGTCAAACAGAGAAAGATATGTATCATATGATCTCACTGATATGAGGAATTCTTAATTGTAGGAAACAAACTGAGGGTTGCTTGGGGGGAGGGATGGGGTGACTGGGTGATAGACACTGGGGAGGGTATGTGCTCTGGTAAGTGCTGTGAATTGTGCAAGACTGTTGAATCTCAGATCTGTACCTCTGAAACAAATAATGCAATATATGTGAAGAAAAAAAAAAGAAGAAGAAGGTAGCGGGAGGGGAATGAAGCGGGGAAATCGGAGGGGTAGACGAACCATGAGAGACGATGGACTCTGAATAACAAACAGGGTTCTGGAGGGGAGGGGGGTGGGAGGATGGGTTAGCCTGATGGTGGGTATTGAGGAGGGCACATTCTGCATGGAGCACTGGGTGTTATGCACAAACAATGAATCATGGAACACTTCATCTAAAACTAATGATGTAATGTATGGGGATTAACATAAGAATAAAAATAAATAAATTAAAATTAGAGCAGAAATCAATGAATTAGAAACCAGAAACACAGTAGATCAGATCAACGAAACTAGAAGTTGGTTCTTTGAAAAAATTAATAAGATCAATAAACCACTGGCCAGACTTATCCAAAAGAAAAGAGAAAGGACCCAAATGAATAAAATTATAAATGAAAGGGGAGAGATCACGACTAACACCAAGGAAATAGAAACAATTATTACAAATTATTATCAACAACTATATGCCAATAAACTGAGCAATGCGGATGAAATGGAGGCCTTCCTGGAAACCTATAAGCTGCCAAGACTGAAACAGGAAGAAATTGACAACCTGAATAGGCCAAATATCAGTAACAAGATTGAAACAGTGATCAAAAACCTCCCCAAAACAAGAGTCAGGGCCTGATGGATTCCCTGGGGAATTCTACCAAACATTCAAAGAAGAAATAATATCTATTCTACTGAAGCTGTTTCAAAAAATAGAAACAGAAGGAAACCTTCCAAACTCATTCTATGAGGCCAGCATTACCTTAATCCCCAAACCAGGCAAAGACCCCATCAAAAAGGAGAATTTCAGACCAATATCCCTGATGAATATGGATTCCAAAATCCTCAACAAAATCTCAGCTAATAGGATCCAACAATACATTAAAAGGATCATCCACCACGACCAAGTGGGATTCGTCCCCGGGACTCAAGGGTGGTTCAACATTCGCAAATCAATCAATGTGATAGAACACATTAATAAGAGGAGGGAGAAGAACCATAGGGTCCTCTTAGTTGATGCAGAAAAAGCATTTGACAAAATACAACATCTTTTCCTGATTAAAACTCTTCAGAGTATAGGGATAGAGGGAACATTCCTCAAGTTCATAAAATGCATCTATGAAAAACCCACAGCAAATATCATCCTCAATGGGGAAAAGCTGAGAGCCTTTCCCTTAAGATCAGGAACACGTCAAGGATGCCCACTCTCGCCACTATTGTTCAACACAGTACTAGAAGTCCTAGCAACAGCAATCAGACAACAAAAAGAAATAAAAGGTATTCAAATTGGCAAAGAAGAAGTCAAGCTCTCTCTTTTCACAGACGACATGATACTTTATGTGGAAAACCCAAAAGACTCCACCCCAAATTACTAGAACTCATATAGCAATTCAGTAATGTGGCAGGATACAAAATCAATGCACAGAAATCAGTTGCTTTCTTATACACTAACAACGCAACTGTTGAAAGAGAAATTAGAGAAACGATTCCATTTACAATAGCACCAAAAACCATAAGATACCTCAGAATAAACCTAAACAAAGAGATAAAGGATCTATACTCTGGGAACTACAGAACACTCATGAAAGAAATTGAAGAAGACACAAAAAGATGGAAAAATATTCCATGCTCATGGATTGGAAGAATAAACATTGTTAAAATGTCTATGCTACCCAGAGCAATCTATACCTTCAATGCCATCCTGATCAAAATTCCAATGACATTTTTCAAAGTGCTGGAACAAACAATCCTAAAATTTGTATGGAATCAGAAAAGACCCCAAATTGCCAAGGAAATGTTGAAAAAGAAAAACAAAGCTGGGGGCATCACATTGCCCGATTTCAAACTATATTACAAAGCAGTGATCACCAAGACAGCATGGTACTGGCACAAAAACAGACATATAGACCAATGGAACAGAATAGAGAACCCAGATATGGACCCTCAACTTTATGATCAAATAATCTTTGACAAAGCAGGAAAAAACATGCAATGGAAAAAAGACAGTCTCTTCAATAAATGGTGCTGGGAAAATTGGACAGCCACATGCAGAAGAATGAAACTCGACCATTCTCTAACACCATTCACAAAGATAAACTCAAAGTGGATGAAAGACCTCAATGTGAGACAGGAATCCATCCAAATCCTAGAGGAGAACATAGGCAGTAACCTCTTTGACATCGCCCACAGCAACTTCTTTCAAGATACATCTCCAAAAGCTAGTGAAACAAAAGCAAAAATGAACTTTTGGGACTTCATCAAGATAAAAAGCTTCTGCACAGCAAAGGAAACAACAAAACAAAGAGGCAACCCACAGAATGGGAAAAGATATTTGCAAATGACACTACAGATAAAGGGCTGGTATCCAAGATCTATGCATTGACAAAATACAACACCCAAAAAACAAATAAGTCAAAAAGTGGGCAGAAGATATGAAAAGACACTTCTCCGAAGAAGACATACAAATGGCTAACAGACACATAGAAAAATGTTCATCATCATTAGCCATCAGGGAAATCCAAATCAAAACCACATTGAGATACCACCTTACACCAGTTAGAATGGCAAAAATGGACAGGGAAAGAAACAACAAATGTTGGAGAGGTTGTGGAGAAAGGGGACCCCTCTTACACTATTGGTGGGAATGCAAATTGGTACAGCCACTTTGGAAAACAGTGTGGAGGTTCCTCAAAAATTTAAAAATAGAGCTACCCTATGACCCAGCAATTGCACTCCTGGGTATTTACCCCAAAGACACAGATGTAGTGAAAAGAAGGGCCATATGCACCCCAATGTTCATAGCAGCAATGTCCGCAATAGCCAAACTGTGGAAAGAGCCGAGATGCCCTTCAACAGATGAATGGATAAAGAAGATGTGGTCCATATATACAATGGAATACTACTCAGCCATCAGAAAGGATGAATACCCAACTTTTACATCAACATGGATGGGACTGGAGGAGATTATGCTAGGTGAAATAAGTCAAGCAGAGAAAGTCAATTATCATATGGTTTCACTTATTTGTGGAACATAAGGAATAGCATGGAGGACATTAGGAGAAGGAAGGGAAAAATGGGGGGGAAATTGGAGGGAGAGATGAACCATGAGAGACTATGGACTCTGAGAAACAAACAGGGTTTTAGAGGGGAGGGGGGAGAGGGGATTGGTTAGCCTGGTGGTGGGTATTAAGGAGGGCACGTACTGCATGGAGCATTGGGTATTATACGAAAACAATGGATCGTGGATCACCACATCAAAAACCAATGATGGATTGTATGGTGACTAACATAACATAATAAAATTTTAAAAAAAATTTAAACTGAATGATAATAAAAGTAGGTGTATTAATATTTAGAGTTTTAAAAACCTGCAATTATAGGATGATGTATAGCTATAAATGCATGAAGTGCTTTTAGTGTATTCTAATACATACATTTATGAATATATATATTTTAATGCAGCTTTGTATTCATGTTTTAACATTGCATTTCAATGAATGATACCTACAATTTCAAATATATATATCAAAAATGAATCTTGGGGCGCCTGGGTGGCTCAGTCGGTTAAGCGACTGCCTTCCGCTCAGGTCATGATCCTGGAGTCCCTGGATTGAGTCCCGCATCGGGCTCCCTGCTAGGCAGGGAGCCTGCTTCTCCCTCTGACCTTGCCCCCTCTCATGTGCTCTCTCTCTCATTCTCTCTCTCAAATAAAAAAAAAATCTTTAATAAAAAAAAAAAATGAATCTTGTGCGGGTGCCTGGGTGGCTCAGTCGTTAAGCGTCTGCCTTCGGCTCAGGTCATGACCCCAGGGTCCTGGGATCGAGTCCTGCATCGGGCTCCCTGCTCAGCGGGGAGCCTGCCTCTCTCTCTCTGTCTCTTATGAATAAATAAATAAAATCTTTTAAAAAAAATGAATCTTGTGGTGCCTGGGTGGCTCAGTCAGTTAAGCATCCAATTCTTGATTTCAGCTCAGGTCATGATCTCAGGGTTGTGAGGTCAACCCTGTGTGACCTCTGTGTGCTAAGTGTGGAGTCTGCTTGAGATTCTCTCCCTCTCCCTCTGCTCCTTCCCCCACTCACACACACTCTAAATAAATAAATAAATAAATAAATAAATAAATAAATAAATAAATAAATA